>NW_004567108.1:20618424-20688200 GCF_000260355.1 Condylura cristata | reverse complement strand
CCAGATTCTCAGTGCTGCGCTTTAACCTGCTGCGCTATCTTCAAGAATAGCAAATATTTTGGGACACTAGTCAACTGTCAATGGAATTACCAAGTTTAAAATTACATCAAACACTTTTTCTGACCAAAATACTGTTAAACTAGAAATCAACTATAAGAAAGAAAACACATGGAAAACTATAAGTACATGGATATGCTCCATGATAGCTACGGATTAAAGAGAAGATTAAAGCATAAACCTAAAAATCTAAAAATACCTCAAGACTAATGATTATGAGGACATAAGCTGTTAAATCTATGAGATGCAACAAAAGTGGTCCTAAGAGGGGGATATAAGAGCAGAAAATAAGTAAAATAAAAATTTATTTATTTTAAAGATGTATTTAATTCTGCATACAAGAACTGACATGTAGGCCAGAGGTTCAGGGGGTGAGAGGAGGATTCACCAGAGATAGAGTGAGAAGCAGAATAGTCAGATCTACTAAAATACACTGCAGAGGGGAGCAGCTGGCAAGACAGGAGAGAAAGGTGTGCTGTGCCATGTGGGTCAGCGGCTGGGCCGTGGATTTAACTCATGCTGTAATGGCTGGTAATAGCTTGATAGTGCTGAGACTTAACTGCTTACGCCACCAGAGAGGCCCAAAATAGACAATTTAAATACTACTAAAATTTACTGAAATTAAGAGTTGGTTCATAGAGAAGATTAAAAAAAAAAAAGACAAACTTCTAGTTAGGATAACAAAAGCCTAGAGAAAACAAACAAAAAAAAAACAAGCAGAAATGAAACAAGATATTACCACAGATAGCCTAGAAAATAAGAATTAAAATATTCAAAAGAGGCCCTCCCTGGTGGCGCAGCCGGTTAAAGCACAACACTGAGAAGCTAAAGCCACTTCCGCATGAGTTCGATTCCCGCCTGCCCCGGAGGTGACCACATGGCGTGGCAGACCTCTCCTGACCCGCCCACTGCTCCCCTCAGCAGTGTACTTCGTCGATCTGCCTGTTCTGCTCCCCACCCTGTCTCTGGTGAAGCCTCTCGCCACCCCTGCACCTCTGACCTGTACCCCAGTCTATATGCATAAATAAATAAATCTTTAAAAAAAAAATATTCAAAAGAGATTATTATGAACAACTATAAACCATTAAATTTGATAACCTTGCAGAAATGGACTCATTTCTAGAATGATATAGTTTACCAAGTTTAAACCAGGGAGAAACAGAAGATTTGCATAAACCAATCACAATCATGGAAATTAGAAATGACAATAAAAATATCCTCCCTAACAAAGCCCATACCTGATGCTTGAACAATCTCATTCTATAAAACTTTTACAGAAAAACTAACACCTCCCTTTCTCAAAATATTTCTAAAAATCCAAGAAGGAATCTTCTTAATATATTTTACAATGACATTATCCTAATACCAAAGCAACTAAGAAAGTACAAGAAAACACAAATTAATGTATATTGATACAAAATCTTCAACAAACTATTAGGAAATCAAATTTGAAAGTGCATTACAAGATTTTTACATCATGACCAAGTTGGATTTATTCCAGGTATTTGAGGATGGCTTATTATATGTAAACCAAAGAATGTAATACATTAAATTTACAAAAATAAATACAAAAATTCTAACATCAATCACGCAGAGAAAACATTTGCTGAGATTCAGCTCTCATTTATGGTAAAAACAATGAACAAGATGGGAACAGAAAAAATCTACTATAACATCATCTAGACCATTATTAAAAATTTCCAGCAATATTTTACTAATGGTGAAAAACTAAAAGCTTTCCCTTTAAGATCAGGAATTAGACAAGCACTGCCAGTACTTCAGTTCAATTTAGCATTAGAGGTTTTAGAACAATCAGACTATAACAGGAAATAAAAAGTTGGAAAAGGAAAAGAAAAATGAAACTATCAATATTTTTAGACAATATGATATGATATATATAAATTTCTAAGCATTCTATAACTAGAGAAAAAGGGTTACATTGCTTTCAGAGCGTAAGAAGAAATGTAGCATATCTAACTTTCTTTCTGAGGCTTGAACTTATAAATGCAGCCACAACAACCTTGAGCTGAGCTGGAAACTGAAAACAGAGAAAGAAGTGACTACCCAGAAAGGCAACCGTGTAAAAAGACAAATATTGGCACTTGATTCCTATTACAAACACACTCTTTTCTAATTGGTTTGGATGACTGGGAACCTTACACGGCCGGTGGTCATTGCTTATTTCTTTCCACCTTTGGCCCTTGTCTTCTGAATTTCTTAGTTTCCTTTGTCTCCAAATAGCTGGAGGCGTCAAAACTTCTAAATAATTGTTAACTCAAGCATATAATCAATAAGGATTGCAACCCTGTAATCACCCCCTGATAGTCACACCTCAAATTAGCTAGAGAAAGATTCTGTTTCTCTTTGGGCCCCCAAAACTTTTTCCCCATTCAGCTGGAAGGAGATCCAGAAGACGGACCTCCATCTTGTTGCTCCTCGAGAAATAGGAGCAGGATATACACAGAAGAGAGAACTGCTACTGGTTTGTTAATCATAAATTCCTTGTCCTGTTTGTCCTTATTCTTTTCCTGTTGTCTTACAGACAAAACCAGAAAATCAGGCAAAACTGGAGGTCGAAGTATGACAAGGGTTAAGCCAACCTCCTTGCCATAGCAAGAAGCACACCCACCAGCACTGCGCAGACTGGTCAAGATCAAACCTGGAAGAAATAAGGGCATGAATGCAGTTCCTGGAAAACTTTATCTATGTCTCTGAAGTCTGCAGATACCCCTTGCTTTTTTCCTTCCATCATATCTCCCCACCCCACCCCCCATACTCCCTGTTTTACTCCAATTCCTGAGGGTGACCTTTGAGACATTAGTCCATCATTTTACCAGAATGATGGGACCTGATTAAACCTGATTTCCTTCTACCAATTCTTGTGTTGAGTTATGTTTGAGTGGTGACTACTTATTATTTGACCTCAACTCTAGTAATAATTTCACCAAAAAACTATTATAAAAAATCAGGTGTTAGGACGCAGCACTGCAAGCTGCTTCAGTGTGAATTAGATCCCTGCCCCAGAGGAGATCCACTTGGTGCAGCAGACCTCTTTTTGTCTCTCCCACTGCTCCCCTCAGCAGTGGACTTCGTTGATCTGCCTGTTCTGATCCCCACTCTGTCCCTGGTGAATTCTCTCACCCTCCGCATCTCTGGCCTGTACCCCAGTTCTGTATGAATAAATAAATAAATCTTTAAATAAATAAATAAATAATACTGAAAAGTGGCTGTTGACAAAAATCAACAGATTACAGTTGATTGTATTTTTTTTTTATTAAAAACAGTTGATTGTATTTTTATATGTAAACAGGGAATAAGAAAAAAATAAGAAGATAACTTCATTCACAATCTTTTAAAAAACAACTAAGCTTAGGAATTAGCTTGATCAGGAGGTAAGAGACTTATATAATGAGAAATGTAAGGCATTAGTAAAGGGTTTATATCATGACATGTGAGATGGGAATATTATAGATCAGGGAGAGGGGTCCCAGAGAACCCCCAAACCTGCCTGCTCTAAACAGTTTCTGTCATCCACCACATCAAGACAAAACATCTAAGAACTTTCATGGAAAGGAACTTTAATACAAGTAGTAAATAATACAGAAAAGACAAAGAATATAGTCTCTAAATCACACACCCAAAGTTACTCATCCCCTTGTGGGTAAAAGTTCACTTAACTGGGATTGGCCCAAAGCAAGGCCCGAATGCCTGCCATAAGTCAAAGGTACCTTCTGGCAGGTACCCATAGAAAAGGGTCAGGAACAGCCAGACAAGTCTGGAAGAAACTCAAAATCAAGTTAAAAGCTACCATTGTTAACCTCCCAATGGGTCTCTCATCCACATATCTTTCAACTAGTCCAGGACCAAGAAATAAGAGCCACTGCTTCATATATCTTTCTGCTCTCGCAGGTCTCCTTAGAGCTCTCCATCCTGCTTCCTTCTCCAGTCTCTTCTCTCTAGATTTCTTTTCTCCCTACTGAGCCCCACTCTCCTTTGGGTAGGGCAGGGATCCAGGAACCCTGTTACAGGAAGACATTCCACTCTTATGGATGGGAAAGTCAGTAGAGTCAAATGACTAAACATTAACAAGTGAATTTAACATAATCCCCATCAAAATACCACATAATTCTTTATAGTAATTGAACAAATTATATTGAAATTTATATGGAACTGTTAGAGGGCAGGGAGAGGGGTACCCCAGACCTGTCCATGCTAATTAAACTCTGCCATCTACTACATCAAGACAAAACAAACAAGACCATTAATGGAAAGGAACTTTAATACAATAGTGCGCAACAAAGAAAAGACAAAGAAAGAATTTAAGGTTTAAATCAAGCACTTTCTTGGGTAAATGTTCAGCAAACAGGGTTGGCCCAAAGCAGGTCCACTGAAGCCCAAAAGCCTGTCCCAAGTCTAAGGCACCACCTGGTGGGAACACATAGGAACAGGACAGAAGGGACCCAGCACCTCTGGGACAAGAGGAGCAAAATCAAGATAAGCTGCCATTTTTAACCTTCCCATGTCTTTCTGCTCCATGTGCCTCCTTTAGGTCTCCTTGTGGTTCTCCATCCTTCTTCCTTACTTGACCAGTCTCTTCTTTTGTTTCCTGTCCTGCCTGCTCAGGTACACTCTCCTTTGGCTGGAGGAGAGAACCTGGAATCTCCCCTCTTCCTGAGAACCACCTTGTTAAAGAATCATGAAAGCCTTCTAAAAGAAGAAACAGAGGCATCATTTTACTGTACTGTAAATCAATGTTTATTAAAACATGATGCTATTGGCATAAATATAGGCACATGCAACAGAATTGAAATGTGACAGAACTGAAAGACCAGAAATAAAACACTTATATATATATAGTAGTAGTTAGTTCATGATGAAGAAGCTAAGACCTACAAGAGGGGAAGGATAGCTTCTTTAGCAAATGCTGCTGGGGAAGTCGGACAGCACATTAAAAGAAATGAAGATTAATCACTCTCTAAGTCCCTACACAAAAATAAATTCTAAATGGATTAAAGACTTAGCTATAAGTCCTTTAATTTTTCATTATTATTGAAAAAGATAGAAGAAAATATTGATTATATGTTTCATGACTTCAACGATAAGGATGGTTTTAGAGATTTGACCCCTGTGGCTGGGAAATAAAAGCAAAAATAAACAATTCAAATTATCTTAGAATGCTAGCAAGGATATAAAATAGTGGTACTTCAATAAAAAGTAAAAGGTTTAATGCAGGGAAAGAAAACAGAAGAATCCCTCTGAATTGAAGAAAATATATGTTAACCAACAGAAAAAGGATTAATATCCAAGATATGTAAAAAAAAAATAAAATCATGTAATTTAACAATAAAAACCCAATGGCCCAGTTAATAAGTGAGCAGCAAATCTGAATAGGTAATTCACCAGAAAAAAAAAAAAGTCCAGAAGGCCAATAGACAAAGGGATAATGCTCATCATTACTTTTAATAAGGGAGAATCAGCTTAAAACCACAATGTTATCTCACACCCATAAGAATGTGACTATCAAGAAGACTCACAAAAATAAGTGTTGGAATGGGCTCAGAGGAAGAGAATCCCTATTACACTTTTGGTGAAAATGTAAACTATGACATTTACTTCAAAAAGAGTTCTGAATTTCTGGCACTGCAAGAGAGCTGCCGCTCTTAGGGGCCAGTTTGATCCCTAACCCTGAAGGTGATCCATGTGGCACGACAGACCTCTCCTGACCTGCCCACTGCTCCCCTCAGCAGTGTACTTCATCGATCTGCCTGTTCTACTCCCCACTCTGTCTCTGGTGAATCCTTACACCGCCCCTAGGCCAGCCCCTTCACCTCTGGCCTGTACCCCAGTTCTTGTATGCATAAATAAAATAAACTCTTAATAAAATAAAATAAGGCAAATGTAAAATTACTTTAAAAAAAAAAAGAGTTCTGAATTAGCTTTAAAAAACTGATAGTAGAGATATCATATGATCCAAAGATTCCAATCTTGGGCATCTATCCAAAGAGCATGAAAGGGTCAACTCCAAAAATTACATGCTGTCCAATGTTTAGTGCAGCATTATTTACAATAGCTAAAACATGGTAAGAGTGCCCCCAAATAGCCCACTGATACAGGGTTGGTTCAAGATAATGTAGTATATTCATGTTGAGTTATAAGAAATACTGTTTAACCATAGGAAAGACTAAATGTTGTCATTTACAACAAAAGGAAGGAGTTTGTAGTAAAACAAGACAGAATGACAGAGACCAATTTTGGATAGTTACATAGCATATGATTCAACAGAGCAAAATACTTTAACAAATTAACTACCTTGTATACATAAATACACACATCTTAAAAAAATTAATAAAGTGAAATTTCTAGGGTTAAATGGAAGAGGCGAGGGAGAAAGTTTCAAAGGTGTATAAGGGATTAAAAAAATAAAATTTAGGGCCTCCCCTGGTAGCACAATGGGTTAGTGAGGGCGCAGCTCTGCAAGGAAGCAGCAGCCGCTTCAGTGCAAGTTCAATCCTCTCCCCTGGAGGAGACACACATGGTGCAGCAGACCTCTCCTGGCTCCCCGCTGCCCACCTCAACAGTGTCCTTCGTTGATCTGCCTGTTCTTCTCCGCACTCTTACTCTAGTGAATCCTCTCACAGCCCCTGCACCTCTGGTCTGTACCCCAGTTCTGATGCATAAATAAATAAATCTTTAAAAAAATAAATAAAAATGATTTTTGGTCCATAAATTGCAGAGTGGGGACAAGGTTCTGAAAATGTCTTCCAAATCTGATTTTTAGAGAACATACATTCCCTCCAAAGTGACTAGAACACTTTTGAGACATCGCCTTGTGTAGTCTTTGCATCTGCTAACAGAAAGTCAGTAGGTCAGTAGTACTATGACCTCAGTTTTCCTTGTGTGAAAGGGAAGGTTGGATGCAGAGGGTCTGGTTTACTCTAAGTTCCAGATTCTAATGAGTTTCTTGTAGAGAGGAAGACCTCAAAGCACTAGAGGATGGCTGATGTGTGCTTACATTTGCTTAGAAAGTGCTGACAGAGCTAGGAGTTGCACCACCATTTCCTGTCTCAAAAACAAGTTCTCACTTTGGTCTTCAATGGCAGTGAAACAGGGATCAGAAACTTTCTGTTTGTTCAAAAGCAGAAGCTAGAATCATTTCAAAGAAAGGGAGAGCAAAATTGAAATGGAAACTATGCTTCCACCTAGCCAAAGCACCAGTAGAGCATATCGGGGGTGGGGGGGGTGGAGGGAGGGGGGTGGCACATACGCCTTCCTCGCAAGTGAAATGATTAACCACAGAGGTATCTTTCTCTTAAGTCCTAAATCAGGATACAGCTTACTGTTTTTGATAATAACCAAGTCATCTTATGGGTACCCAAAATAGTATTTAGTGGCTTTGTGAAGAGTCTTGCTGCTTTTCCTTTCACGGATGTGCAATCATTAACATCACTTCTGAGGGTTTTGGTCTGATTTGGTAACTAGACTAATTTGCACCATTAATAAACATGCTTTATGAAATTACCACAGCTCATTGCAAAGATGAAAACTGCATGGTAGGGAATGTTTGCTTATTTATTTTAAGCTTTCCTGTAGTCGTTTGGGATTCAGGATCAGATTTAAAAGAATTAAACCTAGAAAAGGCAGTTATTAGGAGGTTCCACTCACTTTTTAAGGCTGTAATGGGGGTACTCCAGTAGTTTAAAAAATTCAGAAATAGTAGTGGAGAAGAAATTAAAAAGGAGCATATTCTCATATTACCATGGCTGTTAGGAAATTACATGAGAGAGATGTCACAAGGAGGCAAAAATTGCAGAGAAAAATATTTGAAGTTATTCCATACTTTACTCTTTGCCTGAATGCTGTTATTCTGGTTTTGTTTTGTTTTGTTTTGTTTTGTTTTGTTTTTACTTCAAGTCTCAGTTCAGACTATTCTGTTAGAAACCCTGCCTGTTCCCAAAACTCAGATCTACTCGTTTCTTGTTTGTGTTTCTGTAGATTATTTTTCAACACATTATATTATAGATCTTTATTTTTGTAGTTTTTTTCCATAATAGACTCTAAATTCCTTGAGGATTACAAAACTGATTTTTGCAGCTTTTGTAATATGTCCTTTGTTTAATGTATAGTTGATAACAAGTTTGTGGAAGGGAACCACTTTGGGATCGGGAGTTGGTAGCTAAAAATGACCTACATGCACCCTTCTTTCAGCTTATCCCCCACATTCCTCCCTTTCTCTGAATATGTCTGCCTAGATGATATATGAACAGACACCCCATCTATTAAGCTGTCTTTCAATGTCAGGCTCTCGCTTCTAATAATGCTACACAGTATTATGTTATTTTAAACCTTCAAACCTCTTTTGCATGTATTACTTTATTTAGTTCTTAAAAGAATTCTACAAGTTTCCATATGAGAAAACTGAAACTTAATAATCATCAATGATTTGGATTAGAACTTTTGAACTCTTGGTATAATTCCATCTGACCCAGACTTTTAACATTTTTTAACTCTTTACTTTGATGTAGTTTCAAGTTATGGAAAAATTGCAGTAGTATGAAGTACACCTGTGGTCTTCATTCATCTTCCCCCATTGTTGCTGTTTTGCCACATTTGGTTTCTCTTTTTTCCATTTACCTATCATCTGCCCATCTGTCCATCCATCAATCCAACCATCCAGTCACCTGCCCACCCATCCATCCATCTATACTCTATCTAACCACCTATCTAATTTTATGAAACATTCAACGTATGTTGCAGACATGTTCCTTCACCCATACATATGTCAGCATATCATACGCTAACCAAGAGAAATTAAAAGCTTGCAAATTTCCCTTATTGTATATTTTATGACCATTTTTGGGCTCAGGAATGCACACAACTATACATTTAATGAATTTAATTTTTTGATCTTCTTTGTTTCCTTTAGTCTGGAAATATTATTTTTGTTTTGTGATTTGATATTTTTTAAGAGTTCAGGACATGTATTTGATAGACTGTAGCTTCATTTGTGTTTATCTATGGATTGCTCAGGAATATATCCAGGTTATATAATTTGACAGAACGCTACACAAGTATAATGTCTCCTCATTTATGGCATCTGTAGTCAAATGTCAGCTAGTCCCATTGGTGATGTCTGTCATGTTTCTTTGCTTTATAAAATGGCCTTTTTTTAAAAAAAAATTTTAGTTATGCTCTGGGATTTTTTAGTTTTTAACCTCTAGTCAGGGTAATTGTGCAGGTGATGGGTGTGCTCCACGCAGAACCTCTTGGCCTACTCTTCTCACCTGTATTTGAATCTCTCAATTCCTGCTCCACTGTTTGCCTACACTGCAGCTGGGATGCCTGTGGCAAGTCCTAGTCCCACCTCACACACTGTATGAGGTTAAGCCTGTGGGCATCTCTTGACCAATCAAGTACAGACTCTGTAGATAACTGTTGTACTCTATAACTCTGAGGCTCATTCTACTTGTCTCCTATCATCATGCAGGTATGCAACTTACTCTCTTTCACAGTTTGTTACATTCTGTCACTTCACTTGTAGTTGAGTTGTAGTCCTGGAACAGACCATTAGATGGCTGACAGGAGGTATGATTTAATTATGTTGATATTTTAAACACAAATTTTCAGAGCTGAAAGAGACCACAGAGAATCTTTCATCTAACCCTCGGCCCAGTGTAGGAAATTTCCCCTCTGCATACTTAAGAGAACTTTTCTGTCTAGTAATTTCAAACACTGGTTGCCAGTAGTATGGTGTATACAAATACTTTCCTGCTAGGGTACTACATTATCTTCTCTCATCCTACTTAGAAAGTGCATGCTGTGGGCATAAATGTAGATGAAACTATGAACACTGTGGTATGCAACCTTGTGGTGTGAGTTGCCTTGCCAGTGACAGAGGTGAATTTGCTACAATTCAACTACATTCTCTCCTTGCAGAAATAAGGCATATTTTTGGAGATTGTTCCAAGGATAGGAGTCTAAGTAATCTTAGAGCATATAATCTTAAGCATATAACATTCAAGTAAGCTAACACTTTCAAAGTAAAACTGAACAGGAAGTCATGGCAGATAATGCCACTCTCTTCACTAGTAGTTACTGGCCTTACAATTTTAATAAAGGGCTGCTTCAGATTAAAAGGTAAGTGGCAATTTATGCAACAGATCATTGTTTCATAGTCAGCAATAAAGAAGGGTGGCACTAAGAAATAGAGAGAATTAAAAAAATAAACCTGTAAGGTAAAATAGTAAAGATATTATTAATAGAATAACCTAAAAGGGCAATATCTTAATTATGGTTTCTTTTTCTAATCCTTTCTTCCAGATAATTTCTACTGCCAGTGAAGGACTAGAAAGAAAGGATCAGGGTTAGGCTGGCAATACAGGGAACAGTAATCATTGAGAGAGATCAAAGATTTTATAAACTCAAATGAAACTATGAACACTGTGGTTTGCAACCTTGTGGTGTGAGTTGTCTTGCTGGTGACAGAGGTGAATTTGCAGCAATTCAGCCATATTCTCTCCTTATAGAAATAAGGCATACTTTTGGAAATTGTGCCTTCTGAAATCTGAAATCTTAGTTGCTCAAAGTACCAGAAATTTTAATTTTTTTTTCTTTTGGAAGCTATATAGGGAATGGAAACCCATAGAAGTCAAAAAGAAAGTACTTCTCAATAAAGTAAACTGCTTAATTTTAGAGAATCTCGGTTTTCCAGAGGATCTAAATGTTCAGCCAACAGGCCAACATTCTCTCTGTAAGAGCCCCCCCCAGTGGTCATCCTGCCTGAGGGTGGAAAGCACAGAAAAACAGGTTAAGAATTCTAAAAATGATAGGACAGAAGACAGATGAGCATGAATCCTCCATCTGCTTAGATTTTGACTCAAATTCAGGTTTTATTTTTTAGGCTGCTTCTTTCCACCCTTTGTTTCTGGCAACATTCTTGTATTGAACTGTGCTTGCTCTTTGACTTGATGACCTCTGTGTTTAAGTCTGCCTGTTTCTACTAATCAATCAGTCCTGTTCTGTCTTCCCATTTCCTTCTATCCAGATTCAGATACTGGAGTCCACCACTTAAATCATCTTTTCAATTTTACTTTCAACTCTAATGCATCTCTCTTTATTTTCTGATCCTGGAATTCAGAGTTTCTACAGAGAAAAATGACAGCTTTGCCAACGAATGTCAACAGGACACATATTGCAAGGTTGTGTCCTCAGTTATAGTTAAAATATATCTGATCAAGTACTAGTGGTTAATTTATTGATAAATCTTCCTTTTTATCTCAAACTTCCTTTGTACTACCAAGTCTTAGGTTCAACAGGCAATGGTTCTGCCAGTTCACTAAGACAATGCAAGAGCATGAGAATCTTCAACTTTCATTTATTTCCTCTTACTTACAAGCTTTTTGGAATCTCGACCTCCTCTTCTTGATGGCAAAGGTGTTAAAATACAGGCTCATTTCTCAACCTGGGGATTGAATTCCATTTTCTGCTTTCTCAATGAGTTGAACTTATCAGTTATCTCCCCTCTTTTACCTTAGAAAACAAAGTATTGAATTATTTCATCAAAAATGAAGATCAAAAATGAACTACTTTACTAGTGTGGGCTATTTAATTACAAGCAAAAGAAACCAAGTCAAAATAACCTGGAAAATAGAATTTATGAGAAAGATACTGGTGTAACTAATAACATAGAAGAAAATGCTAAACAACCAAGACATCTGAGGACTGAAAATTCAGGATTATAGAAAATGGAATGCTAGACCTTCGTGATAATATTGCTTTCTTCCCTGGGTGACTTCATTCAAGATTAATTTGCTAGGAAGAAATCATTTGATTTGCCTAACCCACCAGAAACAAATAAATATGATTGTCTTGATATATTCCCCATAGACTTACATAAGACACAGTTCAATAGACATCATTTACTCCTATCCTGCTTGACTTCCCCTTAGTGTTAGAACAAGGAGCATCAAACTCTGAGCCAGTGAATGGCATCTTAAGTAGTCTCCATCCCTGTTTTCCCAATGTTGGCTTGCATGCTGATCTCTGCCTTTGGTAGGACAGATGGTACAAGCTGCATGCCAGCCAGTTTATCTACCTTTCCTCTTTGTTCTCTCTCTTCATACTACCTATGGAAATAAACCCTGTTAAAATTTCTCTTTGCATATCTGCTTTTGTGTTTTGTCTTGAAGTGCATGAGGAGGGCTTACAACCTGTCACTCCTTCTCATGGGGAGGCCCAGAACATTAGCTTTTTCTTCTTCTTGAATCCTCTTTCTTTGATTTCTATGAAAGTATTTTCACTATTAAAAAAAAAAAAAGAACTTTGTACACTGTTTAGTCTCCATTGAACTTCCCTTTTTTTCCTGCTTAACCATTAAGTACAGGTTTCTCTGTGACTCTGTAGTTCTCAGATGCAAGGCATCAACTTCAACCACTGTTATAACATAAATTATGTCTCCTGTCAAATCTTTCTTTTGTTTTGGACTGATCTATATTTGAATATCCTGTAAAATTTAGTATATCTAAAAGAAAACTTCCCCTTTTCTCCCAAATCTGCTATTTCATTTTGATGAATAGCACAACTCTTCACCCCAGGCCACTGACCCAGCTAACATTCACTAGTCAGTCACCCGTCTCTACAATTGGTAGCATTTATAACCTAAAACTTTTCTTCTTTTTCTTTTTTCTGTACTCATATACTCTTTGGAATAAGGGTTTTTGTAATTTCTCAGATAGCCACTTTAACATTGAGATTGTCTTTCCTTCTTTCACATTCTATTTTTCTCAAAGTGAGATTTCCACAGTGATTTGTATAAGGTGGTCTCACTAAAATGCTAATGAGAACTACAAACTTAGATTCAGTCCATTATCTTTCAGGGTAAATTTCAAAGTTTATTCCACATTTTCTGTCTTGGCCATTTTCTAAGCCTTGCTGATGGTCAGTGGCTTATTTCTTTGCTACAAAATACCAAGGCTCAAAAGGAGAGACCAGATTGTTTTGTAACCTAGCCTAAATATCAGAATTTGGGAGGCACTGTTCAACTTGCAGATTCTTCTGACACTAAATTCTTGAGTTATAATCGTTACAGGTACGGTGTAGGAATCTGAATGTTTTTTCAAATGTTTCTACTGATTCTTATTATAGGACTAGATTGTGAGATACTACACACAGAAAAGCTGTACTTGACTGACTTTTTCTACATTACAAATGGTCTAAGAGTACATTTATCTTCCTAGCAAATGGGAGATAAATAGTAGACAATTGACAAAAATTGCTTTGATATTAAAAAATGAAGAAAAATGTCCAAATATTTATTTTTCTTTTCTGTTAATTACCTCTAAGGATAGACATAAAATGAACAATTCTGGCCACTAAAAAATATTCTTATTACTATTGTTAAGTCACAAAATTCTCAAATTCAGAGATCTAATTGTTTTGAGTAAATGAAAAGAACATCATCACACAAAATGGAAGGTATTTATACAAAGAAAGAGTAAGATAAGCTTATTGACAGAGACAAGACTATTTTGGTTAAACCCTCAGCGGAAGGCATGGATTCTTATTAAGATTTCCTCACTGGTGCTGATTAGGAAATGCATAATTTTGTGAGAGGTGAAAATTACAATAGTTATCAAGTTTGGATGGAGGACTTGAATCCATGGAATAACTCCATGTTAGGCCTACTTATAATATGTTTAACTCTAGAGTCATGTTGTAGGAGAATATTTTTTGATATATAACATGTTAGAGAAAAAACTAAGGAAATATATAATTAATCTTTAGTTATGTAATGGAATTTACTACTTTTTAAAGAGATTTATTTATTTATGCATACGAGCACTGAGGTGTAGGCCAGAGGTGTGGGGGTGAGAGGATTCACCAGAGATAGAATGGGGAGCAAACAGACAGATTGACTAAAATACCCTGCTGAGGGGAGCAGTGGGCAAGAGAGGAGAGGTCTTTATATTATGTGGGGTCAGCTCCTGGCTGGCCTGGAATTGAACTCATGCTGCAGTGGCTGCAGATAGTTGCATAGTGCTGAGACTTGCACCACTGGGGAGGCCTTATCACTATTATTATTAGATAATGGAATTTTTTTTCTCCATCCCACCAGAATGATGTAAATTTTAGAATTAAAAATATATTATGATGATAAGTCCTTCCTGGAGGCGCAGGGGCTAACCTTAGCACTATGAAGTGATCTGCAGCCACTTGCAGTGTAAGTTCTATTGATGCCACGGAGTTAACCCACATGGCACAGCAGACTTCTCTTGTTTACTCCACTGCTCCCCTCAGCAGTGTATTTCAATAGATCTGCCTGTTCTGTTCCCTACTCTGTCTCTGGTGAATCCTCTCACCCCACACCTCTGGCCTACACCCAAGTACTTGTATGCATAAATAAATACAAATAAATTTAAAAAACATTATGATTATAAAAAGCAAACAAACAACCTACTTTGAAAGTAATTTGCATATATGCCACATCTTGATCCACACATCTGTTTCTGGGCATTTGTTTGTCTTCATAGTTTGTCTATTGTAAACAGTGCTGCAATAGAAGTGGATGGAGCTGGAAGGAGTAATGTTAGATGAAACAAGTCAGGAGAAAGACAAATACAGGATAATGCCACTTGTATGTGCAATGCAGAAAAATCATGCTAATGGTCAGATAAAGACAAGCTTAAAAACTAATCCTTAAAAGTTGATTAGAACTGAGTCATTGATCAGAATGAGTCACCCGGGAGTGGGAGGAAATGAAAAGGGGTGAGAATAGGAAGGGGGAGGAAGCACAAAGGACTGTGGTGAAGGATTATGGATGTTCTAGCCACTAAGGTGACAATATCTGAGTGGGGCCTCCTATACTTCCACAATATCAACAATAATGTAAGCCAGCCTCACCTCAACCAAAAACTAGTGTGCATATATATACAAACAAAAGAAAAAAAGAAATACTTGTGTCTTTTCAGATTTGATTTTTCTATAAAAATCCAAAAATTATTCAGCAAAAATAAGAGTACCGAACTCTTAAAGAAGACTGGGAATATAATGAATATGTAACTGTCATCAAAGATAATTGCATGTTAGGGAAAAAAGGGACAGGTATGATAGGAAACTTATTAGTGATACATAAATCTTTGTGGTGAGTGGTTTAGACTTAGCAGGGAAAGTAACTGCAGGGCAAATTGTTTCCTTCAAGTAAATATGTGGTGAGGACTTGAGATTTGAGGATTATAATCTAGTTAAATACTGAATTCTTGCTTAGGGAAATTTGGTCAGCAGTGTAATTAACATTATCAGCTGCCAAAAGTAGATTAAAGTAGGAAGGAGGTAGGATCTAAAAAAATTTAACTTAATCAAAATCTGTTATCTGCCTTAAAGCTGGTGATCTAGGAAAGCTTACCACTTTGTTTCTTGAAATAATGTTTCATATTGATTATTTTTTCTTAAATATTTATGCAAATATTAACTTGCAATACTCAAAATTTACTCTGTGGGGGCAAGTTTTTTTTTTTTTTTTTTTTTTAAGATTTATTTATTCATACAGAACTGGGGTATAGGCCAGAGATGTGGAGGGTGAGAGGATTCACCAGGGACAGAGTGGGGAGCAGAACAGGCAGATCGACGAAGTACACTGCTGAGGGGAGCAGCGGGCAGGTCAGGAGAGGTCTGCCAGCCATGTGGTCACCTCTGGGGCAGGTGGGAATCAACTCATGCGGAAGTTGTTTAAGCTTCTTAGTGCTGTGCTTTAACCCGCTGCGCCACCAGGGAGGGCCAGGGGGCAAGTCTTTTCAAAAAGGGAAATAGGAGTAATTGAATGCTTTGTGAGGTACTTTGCTCTTTCTTATTACTTGGGAGAATTTACTCAAGCACCTGGTCATATTGCAAAGCATGACCCATTATGGTGGATGCAAACTTGACTGACAGTCATGTTGACTTGGATGAAATATGTCTGCCTCTCTTAGCTGTCCTACTGTCCCTTATATTGCAAACATAATAAAAAAACAAATAGTCCTTCACTTGCCAATTTGACTCATACACTCATAGATAAGATTACAATTTCTTGTAGAATGGTGGAATAAGTGTTAACCCTTTCCTTTGTCTCTAAAATGTAAAGGTAATTTACTGAGAAATGTCTGAGAATTCCAATTGATCTTTTATAACAGGGTTGATTTCTAATGTATATTATTGTAATTATTATCATAACTCCACCGTGCTTATGCCCAAATGGCTGGAACAATTATTGTGGCGTATTGCATTTCCTATTTGTTTCTTGTTATTATGTAAACTTAATATCTGACAATGTAGTACTTACTACTCTTACTCTACTTATTGTATTTCATCATTAAAAATCAAGCAATTCATTAACTGTAATCTTTTCCTGCAAGTGTATTCCCATGGAATTCCATAACTTCTATTGCACTTTAATTATTCCATTTATTACATTCATCCAGTGCTGGAATTGTAAGGAGGAAAGGATGTCCTGATTGAACTCTACAGATACAGGTTTCATGAACTCCACCCCCATCCCAGATACTGGAACTATAAATCCCATCAATAACAAAGAGAAGCACGCTGGTACCTGAGGGAGGCACAAGGAGCAGAGAGACATGTGAAGAAACTGTTCTTGCTTCTTCTTGGTCCTGGACTAGTTGAAACAGATGTGGGTGAGAGACCATGTAGAGGAGGTTAACCATGGCAGTGTTTATCTTTATTTTGATTTTGCTCTTTTCCTCCCAAACTTGTCTAGTCGTTTCTGACCCTTTTCATGGGTCCCCGTCAAATGGTACTTTTGGTTTGTGGTGGGCTTTCAGGCCTTGCTTTGGGCCAATCCCTTTTGGGTAGACTTTTATCCACTAGGGAATGGGTAACTTTGGGTGTCTGATTTAGAAACTATATTCTTTGTCTTTTCTATATTGCACACTAATTGTATTAAAGTTCCTTTCCATTAAAGGTCTTATATGTTTTGTCTTGATGCGGCAGATGGCAGAACCTATTTAGAGTGGACAGGTTTGGGGTTTCAGAGGTGTCCCTCTCCCTGCCCTATAATAGATTGATTCCCACAAACTGGTCATGTTCCACTGTTGATATCTTATCACTTCCCATTGCGCTGTCACTAGCATCCTCCCAAGATATCTAAACAGATCGTGGATCTTTCTTGTAAGTTTCAGTAGCAGTTATATGACTCGTGTTTGTTAAAGGATAAATACCAAAGATCTAGCTTATCTGGTAGGAAATTATCTCTTGAAAATTTGAATTAGTATTTAGACTTAGATTTAACAATACCTGGTTTTGTCAAGATGGGTTCCCCAACTTGTCTACTTGTGTTGAGCTGAAAATTGACATAACTTGACACACCTGGCATAGACTAGAGTGAGGGTTGGGAGACAAAGGCCCTTGTGAAAGAAAGTTATCTTGCTGTACATGTTAAACAATTTTAAAATAAACCAGACAATATATCATATCTCCATGAAAACAGGGTTTAATGCAAATTCTCCAGAGCAAAACTTTCCCACAAAAGGAAGTGTAAAAATGTTTACTGAATGAATTGATTTCAACACAGTTATTTCTTTGGGAACTAAATGCTCCCTAAAGCAACACAGATGAGAGTGGAAAACATTGTCTTATTGAGATTTTTCTTGATGGAGATTCAATGTTTCCTTACATGGAAAAATGTGTCAAAGTTCAGTTGCTTTTCCTGAAGATGCTTACAACACTACAAGATTTTTGTTTAAGTCTACAAATCAATTTCTTACTGATATTACTGAATTTCAAGGTTATTTTGGAAATATTTGGGGGCAAAATAAGGACACAACTTCCAGAAAATATCTCAATATATTTATCTTGTCTCAGTTTCTGTTTACTGACATTTACATATGTGAAAACTCTGAAACACATTTTTTCCTAATCACCTTTATATATATATATATATATATATATATATATATATATATATAAGATTTATTTTATTTGTACATACAGAACTGGGGTATAGGCCAGAGGCTCGGGGCAGTGAGAGGCTTCACCAGAGACAGAGTGGGGAGCAGAACAGGCAGATCAACGAAGTACACTGCTGAGGGGAGCAGCGGGCGGGCCAGGAGAGGTCTGCCACGCCATGTGATCACCTCCCGGGCAGGAGGGACTCGAACTCATGCGGAAGTGGCTTTAGCTTCTCAGTGCAGTGCTTTAACTCGCTGCGCCACCAGGGAGGGCCTCACCTTTATATATTTTTAAAGATTTTTATTTCACTTGTTTTTATGTAGAACTGGGGTGGAGGCCAGAGGTGTAGAAGGTGAGAGGATTCACCAGAGACAGAGTGGGGAGCAGAACAGAAGGGTCTACTGAAATGCACTTCTGCAGGGAGCAGCAGGTGATTCAGGAAAGATCTTTTGCACCATCTGGGTCAGCTCCCTTGTTGGGGCTCAACTCAGGCTACAGTGATAGTAGTACTCTTAAGCCACCAGGGAGGCCCTGACCTAGACCTTTTTATCCAAGTATAATAATTAAAGCTGATATACCAACCAAAATGTCATAGAAATATATTTGCTGAAGGTTCAAGGAGTCAGCATTATTCCTTTCCTTCCCCCAGCCAAAATCTACAGAATGTTCTTCATGAACAGAAATTAATGAGCTGTGCATCTGATACTCTATATAGTTGGCATCTGATACTCTATATCCATTTCCATGATGGTGATTTCACTGCCAAATTAACACAAAGTTCCACGTGACGCAGACCCCCTGTCCTCGAGAGAGTGAGAACCCAGCCCTAGTCAAATCAGGTTCTTCAAATTCCCTTTTCATATATAACAAGCAAATGATTTTGTTTTTGCTTATATTCCTTTTAAAGAAATAGTTAATGTCCATAAAACTGACCCCAAATCACTTAACCCTACCATATTTGAATTTATACTTATGTCACGTTAGTTGTATATTAGTTCTTTTCTATTAAAAGATATCTGATCTTATCCTCCACTTTTTCCTTCCTGCTACATACATGTGGAAGGGAGAAGAGGATGCTGGTTTCCCCACATCTTATTTTGAAAATTTTCAAGATTAATGTAAATTTAAAGGAATAATGCAATGAATTGTTGTGTGTTTCTTATTTAGGTATACTATGAATAGTTTGACAAATTATATTTCTTGACTTCATGTGGATCATAAAGTTTGTGCATTGAATAACAATTATTCTATTATTATTTTGATGTCTAATTATCTCAAATTTGGCCAGAGGGAACTCATTCAGTCCAACTTTTTTATGCTGTTGACATGATCATATCAATTCATTATATTTTAACTCTGCTTAGAAGAAATACCTTTCAGATATGCTACCAGATTACTTCTTTCACAGGCATCTCCTAGAGGTAAGAATAATCTAGTAGTAAAAATTACTTGTTCTGTTCAATGTCTTCAAAATAAGATTAAAAAAATACACTGTTGTGATATCATTACTAATTTTAAAAACTAGACTCCCATTTCTTGCTCAGCAGGCAAATCTGGGAGGCTTGAACAGAGAAAAGTAGTGGATAAGATTGCCATGGGAACCTGGGCACTTACACAACGATCCAGAATGATGATTTGTTATGCTGATTCAAGACTAGTCACCATAAGCAATCGGTGATGCCTGGAATATAACTAGAGCCTTGGGCACCTCATTCTGTGGTCAGTATAATCTCTTTTCCCTTACCTTTGCTTCTCTAAGCAGTGTGTCTCAGTAAATCTGTCTGTGAATTCTTCTACACATCCCTGTGCTCCTGGCCTGCAATCTTCCCTACAACATATACAAAATTTGGCACTTTTATATTACATGTTTAGTTGTTTTTTTAAGAAAAATTCTTGCTTAATTTAATGACTAGTATTAGAGATGGGATGAGTGAACCTTAAACTGACATTTTCCTGCTGGTGTAACTATCTGAAATAATCTGCTCAACACCTCTCTCTCTTTTTTTTTTTAAAGGTTTATTTATTTGTGCATACAGAACTGGGGTACAGGCCAGAGGTCAGGGGTGGCGAGAGGCTTCACCAGAGACAGAGTGGGGAGCAGAACAGGCAGATCAACGAAGTACACTGCTGAGGGGAGCAGCGGGCGGGTCAGGAGAGGTCTGCCGCGCCATGTGGTCACCTCCAGGGCAGGCAGGAATTGAACTCATGCGGAAGCGGCTTTAGATTCTCAGTGCTGTGATCTAACCTGCTGCGCCATCAGGGAGGGCCACAATACCTCTCTTTTAGTGTTGACTGTCTAGTGCTAGTATTTCTTGTGGATTTTTTTTTAACATTTATTTATTTATGCATACAGAACTGGGGTACAGGTCAAGAGGAATGGGTGGAGAGAAGATTCACCAGAGACAAAGTGGGAAGCAGAACAGGCAAATCAATGAAGTATGCTGCTGAGGGGAGCAGCAGTGAGACAGGAGAGGTTTGCTGTACCATGTCGGTCACCTCCCGGGCTGGGGATTGAACTCCCACTGAAGCAGCTGCATCTAGCTTGCAGTACTGTGCTTTAACCCACTGTGCCACCAGTAAGGGCCTTTCATAGAATTTTAAAGTTTATTATAAGAAATTTAACATACCTTCAGAATTCCAAATCTACTAAATCTTAAATCAAAAATACCACAATGACTTTCAGATGAACAATCCTGTATTCTTCTGAAATGTTAAATTACAGGACTTAATTAAAGAATTTTCCTATTCAAAAACTGAATTGAGTAATACAGGGCCCTCCCTGGTAGTGCAAGAGGTTAAAGCACAGTACTAGGAAGTTATCACAGCCACTGCAGCATCCTAGACCAGGGGGGTGAGCCACATGGAGTGGCAAACCTCTTCTGACCCAACAGTTGCTTTCCTTAGCATTGTATTTCAGTCAGTCTGCCCTTTCTACTCCCCACTCTGCCTCTGGTGAATCCTCTTACCCACTGCACCTCTGGCCTGTACCCCAGTTCTTTATGCATAAAAAAATAGATCTTTAAAAAAATAGACTGAACTCCCTACAGTGTGAAAAGCTGTTCATTTTTTACAGAATGATTGGTTATATATCACTTATTAAGGACAATCATTTATTCGTAATTCTTTAAGACATATTCTATGATTCACTAGTGGTTTCGCTTTGAAATATTCTGTACAACTGAATAATTCTTGTACTGTAAAAAAATCTTTAAATAGTTCAACCCATACTATATATATATATATATTTTTTAAAGATTTATTTTTATTTATTTGTGCATACAGAACTGGGATACAGGCCAGGGGCTCAGGGGCAGTGAGAGGCCTCACCAGAGACAGGGTGGGGAACAGAACAGGCAGAACTACAAGGTACACGCTGAGGGGAGCAGCGGGCGGGTCAGGAGAGGTCTGCCACGCCATGTGGTCACCTCTGGGGCAGGCGGGGATCGAGCTCATGTGGAAGCAGCTTTAGATTCTCAGTGCTGTGCTTTAACCCGCTGCACCACCAGGGAGGGCCCATATACAGTATATATTTTTTAACCAACAAAATGAGATTTAGCTAAATTTTCCAAGCTACCCAGGTAGCCACTTCCTCAAAAAATGTCCCAGGAGGTAAATATGTTTTATTTGTAGGCCAAGGTCCTTTATTATCCAACTCTATCTAGTTGTTACCATAGGCAAGTTACTAGACTTCTTTGGGTTTTCTTTCTCTGCATGAAAATACAAAAGGGTTCGACAAGGTTACTTTTATAATCATCTTCAGTTTTAAATTTCTGTGAATCTTTGTTGACAGCTCTACATTTTATTTTCTGCAGACTGTCCTTTTATTTATCTGCAGATTCAACAGTGATAATCTTTTGCTAGAGGTGGATTTAAGAGCCAGCAGCTGGGACCCCAGGATGGCTATATTGCACGCATGATCATTCTTTCCATATTTAGCCTATTTTTTTTTTAAAGATTTATTTATTCATACAGAACTGGGGTACAGGCCAGAGATGCGGAGGGTGAGAGGATTCACCAGGGACAGAGTGGGGAGCAGAACAGGCAGATCGACGAAGTTCACTGTTGAGGGGAGCAGCGGGCGGGTCAGGAGAGGTCTGCCACGCCATGTGGTCACCTCCGGGGCAGGAGGGAATCGAACTCATGCGGAAGTGGCTTTAGCTTCTTAGTGCTGTGCTTTAACCCGCTGTGCCACCAGGGAGGGCCCCATATTTAGCCTATTTTTAACACACATTTTACCATCACAAAGTACTGCATAGCATGGCTGTACTGTAGAGAAGAAGACAAATGGGAGATCAGACAATACTTCTTTTTCTGCTTCTACATTTTAAAAAAGTTTTAATACTATTTCATTCTACTCTCCTACATGCGAATGACATCAGAAAAAATGTCAAATATCAGATATTGTTATTTCTAAACCCTTAAGTTTCATCTCTCCAATTATCTCTCAGTCTTCAAGTTTTCACCACATTCAATTATTTTCTAAGCTGTTCTAAAGAATTCAATAGGTTAATGACAATAAGCCATTTCTTTGGACACAACTTGTCTGCTTTTCAATAAATTATGGGAGGAAATGTATTTAATTCAAAGAAGCATTATTTTTTACAAACTTTCAGGGAAAAACTTCAAAATGATCTAACTAAGACATCCACTTACTGCTGGCTTAATGATCAAAAGGACTAAGAACGCACAAAGCGTTTCAAAGTTGAAGTGATTTAAATGTCTTCTCTGCCTTATCTCTTGTTTCTGAATGTGCTCACTTGCTGAATTTATAGAACCAATTTGGGAGAAGAACAATGTTTCTGCCTCCTCTAAGAAATTCCTTAAATTCTTCAGAGGAACAGTCAAAAGAAAATCTTATTTGCTCTTTGAGACATTTCTTGCATACCCAGCAGCAGGAAAAATTTTGATTATTCAGATTTCAAAAAGAAAATCTCAACATTTCCTCATTTTCTACTATTAAAAGCATAGGTTAGAGTTCTGAGTGGATAAAAATAAACAAGTAAAACAATTAACTACAGGTTGAGTACCAATATCCTGGGGCATGACCTTTATCACTGAACAGACTTAGATTCAAATTCTAGCACAGACATTTGCTAGCTTGGTGAATTTGGTGTAGAATGAGTCAGTAAAACTAGACCCAATGTTCAGTGCTACAGCCTTTAAATAAGATAATACATTTAAATACTTAGCACAGTCCTTGGGGCATATGAAATGTGGTAAACACTAACCAATCTTAACTGGTTGCTAACGTTTTAATGTTATCTAAAAATGTTGAAGAATATTAAAAAAAATTAAAATACACATATCACTCCTCAAAGAGTTCTCCAGTGGTTTTTTGGCTATCATTTAATTGTCCAGTGTTCATATCTCGAGAGTGGATTTTTTATACCGGGTCTAATTAGATTTACACATTAAATTTGGTTGACATTTATCTTAAGTCTTTATCTATTAACTTTTTTTCTATGCTTCTAATTTGTTGAAAAAATTGGATCACTAGTTCTTTAGTGTGGGTAAGTGAAAGAGTCAGGATTTTATGCCAATGACCTCTGTGGCTATCATCTGTGGCCTTGAATGCAGGAAGTGCTTGGGAACAGGGGCTTGGGGTTACTATGCCTAATGGTGGCACCTGGAGTGTGGTGTCTGCATGTGTAAGTGAGCACACGTGAGTGTAGGAGGTGTTACAGAGGCAGGGTGGGTGGAGGACGGCTAGGGTGGACTCTCTCTGAAAGGATGACTGACAGCTGTGAGAGGAACAAACCACAAGAGATAAGAAAGTTAAAGATTCCTGGGGGCTAGGAGACTTGCCAGGCTTCTGATCCCTAGCCCCGATACCTGCCCTGCGCCTCGTTGCTGGGACTATATGTATTCATCACATTCATGTTTGCCTGGTTACATCCACACAGGGCTAATGCTAACTTAAAAAAATCAGAATTTAAAGTTCTGATAAAAAACACTAACTGAAATTAGATACTTTAGCTAGACTTGACATGCTTTATTACTCTTTTGCATCCTTATGGGGTTTGCTAGTACTGTGCTAGGCAAGCTATAAAGAGTTTTGGTTGATTAATATTGAGAGTTAGAATCCTGCATTTAACTCATGTGTTAACACTTGTATTAGGAATGAAGTAACAATTGGGATTTTAAGAATTAGATCTTGCCTTTACCATCAATTTACTGTTTGACACACATACAAAATCATTAAATATTTCTCGATCTCACTTTATGAAAGTGGGATGTTCTGCCTCATAGGTTTGCCACAGGAAGGAGAAAATACATAAGTGGTAATATAAATGCTGGTTAAATAACAAGTGTTGTTCTTCCTAAATAAAAGCATTAACATTGATATTTAATTTTTATGTCAGCAGTTAAATAGAAGGCTGAATGGACTTGCTGATTGAAAATCCCCTCATAGAAGTGCACGGGACTATGGTGATGGCACCGGGGTGACTCCATGGTGGGGGGAAAAAAAAAGAAAGAAAATCCCCACATAGTGAAAAAAATGGGAAATATTTTTTCTTCTCTGTGTTCACATCTCTCTTGGCCATTATCATGCAGTTTTGCATGCCATACTATATGTGGAGAATGAAATTTCTCCAAAAGATTTCACAGATTCTTTCACCAAGGGAAAAATATAGTTGAAATACTGATTGACTTAAGTGGCAAATGAGACAAGAGATTTAGCTGATACATCCGGGGCTCCTGAATGAACCAGCCTCAGAGCTCTGAAAACAGTGAGAACCAATCTTCCAAAAGAACATCTAGAAATTTTTAACCATGTGGTAAGTTAAAGTGGGATATCTATACAAATAAATATAAACACATGTGCTCTCTCGCTTGGGAAACAGCTCTGCTGACCTCCTGACTGGGTGTTTTCAGTCATCGGAGCTGGTAAAGTATTCCAGTTACTTTGTATCCCTCTCTTTCCCTGGGTTGTTTCCTATTCCTTTCCCCTTTTGTAAATAAATCCGTTATTGACCCTTTAAAATATATGTGTGTGTGTGTGTGTGTATAAACACATGTGAATAGAAACATCAGTACATAAGTGTTATTCCAAAATCTACTAGATAAATTTTCATGATTATGATCTGAACCTAACAAAGGCTCAAAAATACCCTGTATCTGGACACCTAGTATATTTAATGGTATAAAAAGCAGCTTTTTAAATTCTATTTATGAAATTTCTGCTTCATGATTATGTCTGCTGGTGGGAAAACTAGAACAAATGGGCAGAAAACAGCATAGATGCAGAGTTGCAGGAATGTTAAAAGTGCAAGGCTGATTCTGCCTGTAAATTCAGTGGGAACTTTATATCGCTCTATTCTTTTTGATTTGGATTGAAGCTCTCTTAAGCAAAGGAATGATGAATACACCTGCATATGCAAATGAGCCACGGCAGTGGTTCTCATCCCATGGACACTATTTCAAAAATGGAATTATCCATGGTTCACACAAGGCCAATTACAAGGTAAGAATTTCTGGAGGTACAGACTAAGTATAACCTACACTGTTACTGAGAGGTTCAGTTCCTTGAAATCATTTCAAGTATTTATGCTTCTTTTTCTGATGTATTGATTCCCTCTTTTCCAAGATTAGTCAACTTAAAAAATTGCAGGCAGTATAGCTTTGACAGCAAGGTTTCATTTCCAGACCACTTTACATGTGAAATATTTAAGAAAGTCATTCACTCAATCAAAAGATACTGATAACATTTTTTCATGATTCATCATAATGAAGGTTTAAGTTTGAAATAATCTCATTCAAAATATCAGTATATTTGACAGATTTCCCCCTTATCTGTTGAGATGGTTTTTATATATTACCTGATAGAAAGGAAGCTTTGTTTGAAAAATCTGTTTAATTTTCAAAAATGATTTATATTGGTGCTAGAAGGAAAGGAAAGGTTATTTGTATAACTTAATTCAAACTTCTTTCAGGTGTTATGGTTTTTTGAAGTTAGGGTGGTTTTCATTTATCCCACACCTTTCAAAAGTTTGGTTGTCTTAAAGTATTTATTACTAACTGTATTGAAAAGAGTCAATTGATGAAGAAACACTTTTTGAGGTTGCAAATTTTTCAACTTAATTTTTTTTAAAGATTTATTTATTTATTCATAGAGAACTGGGGTACAGGCCAGAGTTGCAGGGGGAGTGAGAGGATTCACCAGAGACAGAGTGGGGGGCAGAACAACTAAGTACACTGCTGAGGGGAGCAGCGGGCGGGTCAGGAGAGGTCTGCCACGTCATGTGGTCACCTCCCGGGCAGGCAGGGATTGAGCTCATGTGGAAGTGGCTTTAGCTTCTTAGTGGTGCGCTTTAACCCGTTGTGCCACCAGGGAGGGCCTGAACTTAAATTTTTGAAAAGACACGCAAATGACTATTTTATTAGTTTTTTGCCTGCTGTTAAGTTATCATTAAGTTTCAACACCTATAAGGTATTTTCCTTTCTCTTTTGTTCACATTGTGTTCCTAACCATTTTTCATTATCAGTTTAGACTTAACAGAGTGTTGAAAAGAGAGTAAATTTTATAGATATAGGACTCAAATTAATCTTGGCCATATTTAATGAATTTATTGAACTTTGGGCACAACTATAAGCAAAACTTTGTAGGTCTCAAGTTATTAAAAATAGTTATAAAAATGTAACATTTATTGAATTATGGATTCTGTGTTGTACAATCAGAAAATAGCTTTATTTTTTATTTTTTTACTTTTTTTTTAAAGATTTACTTATTTATGCATACAGAACCGAGGTACAGGCCAGAGGTGCAGGGAAGGTGATAGGATTGACCAGAGACAGAGTGGGGAGCAGAACAGGCAGACCATCGAGGTGCACTGCTGAGGGGAGCAGCGGGCGGGTCAGGAGAGGTCTGCCACGCCCCAGGCAGGTGGGGATCGAACTCATGCGGAAGTGGCTTTAGCTTCTTAGAGCTGTGCTTTAACCCGCTGTGCCACCAGGGAGGGCCCAATAGCTTTATTTTTTTATAATCACATGTCACACTTGACTTTTAGTCTTTTTTGCTCCCTTAAATTTTGACAGCATTTAAACAGCACTTGTCATTACCAGGTGTTAACACCTCCATTCTAAGTAACATTTAACCTTAACTTCTAGCATGAATTTTTTCCCTTCTGGTTCAACCCTTACTCAGTATTAGGGATGAGGACAGGGAGAAAGAAGTGGTAATGGTTCTTTCAGTTTCTTTTAAGTCCTTATAGTGGGCAGGATGTCTAGGATCCCCGCGGATGGGTAAAGGAGTCCTGGAGACTTCCGCAGCTTTTTTCAGGCTTTTAATGATCTCTCTACACCATCTGGAGTGAGGAAACCAGGCACTTTGCCTTTCCCAATCCTCTGTCCCCTCCTGGCCTCTGCTGCCACCCTTATATGCTCAGTCTCTGGGCTCAAGTGCACCTACTCACATAGACACTTCACACTCCAGGTGTCGCCATCAGGCACGCGTGTTAAGACCACAGGTGTCAATCACTGATGCTAATGGCAGGACGGCGGGCGGAAAAAACCTGATCACTTCCATTTACCCTGAACCCTAAGATCCTTTCACATATCCACTCACTGTGCATCCCACCCTTCCAGAGTTCAGCAGAGGAGTGTGAGGGGTAGTAAAAGTGAAAAGAAAAGGAAACTGTAATAGTCAGTGGTGAAGAGCACGGACTCTGGACCTAGACCTCTGATTCCCAGTGGCTTTTATGGCCTTGCTTATAACCTCAGTGTCTCTTTCCTTATCTATAAAATATGCCAATGACGATTTTATTTGAATGATGGTTTGTGGTCATGAGTATTGTATTAATTAAATTACATAAAACATGCAGTAAGTTGGTCTTACTGAATGTTCCTACTGAGCTACTTGTTACTGCATATTAACTATTCTTCTGGGACTCCTGATTGAGTGTTGATCCACGTCCTTTGCCAAGTGTCCATCTTTAACTCTCTTTGTGGGATGATTTTGTGGTTCTTGGCCCTCCTTTCCCTCTACAGCGGTTTCTGCACTATATTTTCCTTAGCCCTGCAATACATTTGCTGACTGATGTTTTCTAACATCCCAATCCCAATTTCTGCCCATGCACTAGGTTCACTTGGTTTTCTTCCTTGGGCCCGAACACAGGAAAATTCATGCACCCACCCCCACTGAATGCTGGAGTTCAGACGGAAACTAGAGGACCCCCCTCCCACCCCTCGGGCTCTGGTGCTTGGCCCCAGAGTACTGCTTGCAGGCAATGTAAGTGACAGCAGGTGACAGGCACTTTATTGCCCACCATCAGTGGCCCCACTGGAGCTCAGCTGCAGGCAGAGGCCAGCAGTGATGGCGGGCAGCATGGTTCCCCTATCACGTAGCCCCAGGTATTCAGCCTCTGGTTCAGGCTGCAGGGAGGAACACAGGATCCCACTAGGCCAGCTCCAACACTAAGGCTTCCTCCAGCTGCAGGTAGTAGGGAGGCAGATGATTTGGTGCCTGGTTAGTAGAACGCAGCCATCAGGAGCGCGCCGCTGAGCTAACGGGTAAATGGTCCAATCATCTGTAGGATTGAAAACGGTCCAATCAGAATTGTAGGTGGGCGGCTTGGAAGAGCTATAAGGCAGAGCAGGGAGCGGCTTGGACGCTCAGACTCACACTCTGTTTCTGAGGGGCTGTTTAAGACTGATTCACTCTATTTCTGGTCTTGCAAGAAAGAAGAATGAAGCAGCCCCCACCGCCGGCGGGAGAACAGAAGCCAAAGAGCTTCACAGAGGCTGGTTGGCTGCACCTGCTTCTTGCCTGCATATGATACCACAGGGAAGGGACATGAAAGGCCCTGTGCGTGGTGCCTCGAAGAACTTTGTTGGTGTGGGCCAGCTACTCACAAACAGCTGTAATGCTAGTGATGGGTGTCTGGCACTGTTGATAGGTGCCTGGCACCCTGTGTCATGGTCACCTCGGAAAGCTGTTGCTCGTCAGGCACCGCTTCCGGGTGCTGCTGCCTTCATTGCGATCTGGACTAGCAGTTGATGTGTGCTCCCCACCCTGGCCTGCAAACTGTTGCTGCGGCCTGGGGTATCATCTCAGCAGCCCCATCTGTGAGTGCCTCCAGCTTTGGTGAGTTGCTTCCTGGCCTACTAATTGCCAGCAAACTCCAGGCCCTCATGGCAAGAAGGTGCCATTTTAGACGAGCAGCTTTTTGTTTGGGAATCCTGGACACTGTGGCCTTCAGAACTTATATTCCATTTGTAAAATAAACCCCACTGTTGTTCCCTGAACCTGCATGGTCTTAAAATTGTGTGTGCAGGTGACAATCCAGACAGTGACTTTCCTCTATCTGGGCACACACTTGACCCCTGTAGCCCCACTCTGCCCCTCTTTTATCTCAAGCAGCTGGATGCAGAGTTCCTTCGGTGATGAACTGAAAGTACTTTTAATAGTCATATAGGGTACAAACCTGGAGGTGGATCTTCTAGCCTCAGTCAAGCCTGCAGAGAACCCCAGTCTAGGCTAATATCTTGATTGAAGTCTCGTGAGAATCTGCACAAGAACCACAGCTGAGCAGTCCCTGAATTCCTGACCCAAAGAAACTGTGAGTAGTAATCTATTTTTTTTTTAAGTCCCTATGAATTGGACATAATTAATTGTGGTGACAGGTAACTTAAATGTCAGAGAAAATGGGAGTCCATTCCAGTTTCCACTGTTTGGGAAGTGAACATGTTGATTTAACCTGAGCTGTTTTTTTGAATTTTGTGTCTGCTTGATTGGCTGAAAATAAGACGTTAGGACTATGGACTATACTAGCTCAGCTTTCCATAAAAGGGTGTGGTGTTCGGGTTACATTTCTAGCTGAAAGGAGAAACACAGAATACAATAGCAGAATGTAACTCATTAATCCTTGTTACCCTCTACTGTAAACAAACTAGACGTTAAGTTTAATAGATCAAATAATCTAAATAAAACTATGGTGTGCATGCCCAGGTTAAGAATCATCAGCTTGACATTTCCTGCTGGAAATATTTGGGCTCTTACTTCTTCAGTACTGACCTTTTTTTTTCTTTTAGAAAATGGTTATTTAAATCCATTTCTACTATAATTTGGTTGTGTTCCTCTCCTCCCCCTTAAAAAATAAACTGTTCTCTTGATAATAGAATATTCGAAAACCCTCTCTTGTATTCTCCTTTACAGCTTCATTTCAAAATACAAAATTGCCATTGCTTAACAAATTAATAATGACATACAACGGTGGATATCTAGTTATGCTTTCTATTGCTTAATGCAACAATTTAGCCTTTGGATAAAAGAATATGTACCAATGACTCAAATAATTGAAATACCATCCTGAGTTCCCTTTTAAATGAAAAAAAAAAAAACCTATTAAAATGAATTCATTAACGAAACACGGACTGTATTCAGCTAGGAAATTTCAAGTAGAATGACACCACTATCTCCTTTGCTCAGATGTTGCTATTTACATATTTAACATTCTCAGTCAGTATGAAGATTTCAGTCCTTTTCAAACATTAGCATAAAGCAAGAATGTGAGCGAGATCTACCTGCTTATAGCTTTTGTTTTGTATGACTGCTTCCTTCCCTCCTCTAATTTTGTCATGAAACTAAAATTTAACTAGTTCTACAGATTGTACTAAAGAATGTCAGCTTCTGGCGCCCTCTTGTGGAGAAGGGTTTCTGATGTTCACCTTGTTGGCAACTCTTCTGTAGTTGAGGAAATCTGAAAAGGATGAATTATTGTTCAACTTATTTGTGAAACATAATTTTAAATTTGTCAACAGTGTGACTCATTTCTGGCTCACTTGTAGGACTGAGGAACTGGTATATCTATTAAAGCAAATATGAGACATTTAATTCCTGTCTAACTTTGATTGTTTCATGGATATTAGTCCTGCTTAACTTTTTTTTTTTTTTGGATAAACCACCAATCCTCTCTGCTCCCTTCTTTTTTGCTTTAGGAATTGACTAAAGGGTACTTACATCTAGCATTTACACGCTCAGTTCTGTTGCTTACTATCATCAGCAAGATTCCCTGTATTATGGTCAGTCCTGTAATTCATTCTCTTGCCCATCCTTACTTGGCTTCTCCCACACATCAGTCTCAGCCTGTCCTCCTAGTACACTCATTTTATGTCCTCAAATTAGGAAAAATGAATTGAGTAATCTTGGAGCATTGGCTTAGCTGGAGTCTGAGTTAGGTAGTGAAATAGTACAGTGCGTGTGTACCTGGTGCTCAGGCTGCACAAAACTGGTGATCAAGTGATTCTTACATGTGGATAATTCTCAGATTCTGTTTGTGTTTGCTTCTGGGGAATATCCAGCTGCTGCCAGGTATTAGCATTCCCACTTTTTCTGGGCATTCTCATGAATTCCCTTAAGTGCTCCTGCTCAGTCGCTCAACCAACAGTGAGTGCAGTTAAACCTTCCTCCAAAACCGGACTTGGGTTCTGCAGGCTGCCGGTCTGTTAGTGTGGACGTGGGATACTGATGACTATGTAGGCTGAGTGTGTTGCACTTGCCATGCTGAGACCAGCTGAAGTTACTCGGGCTTTGCTCTGTGGCTGGAAATGTTCTAGACACTGCCGGTGGCTAGATTTCTAGTTAAAACCAGAATGTCATTCTGTTTTTTGACTTTACCAATCCATACTGGCTTCAATGCCAAGTGGGGAAAATTCCTATTTTTTTCTTTGTCTTTCAAAGACTCCAAAAACAGTATTGACTTCAGAGTCCCGTCTTAGAGCTGGGAGCTAGCCAGCTCTCCTGTGTTTCTGTGAGTGGTTTCTCAGCTTCTGTCCACGGTTCTTGGATGAAGAAAGGCAAGGGCTCTCAGAGAAAGCGGCAACATCATAAAACCAGATGAGCCACACTCACTGAGTGTTACTCCTCTCACTCTTTACCCCTGGTATTCTTATTGGAAGAACAAAGGGCTTCACTTGTCTTTGCCTAAAGACTCTCCTCCCACTCCCCAGATTCTTTGTGGCTCTGATTCATATTGCCAGAGATGCTCTGACACGTCTGATTATAGGATGAATGCAACTTGGGCTTGAGTGTGGGGTTCTGTGTGTTCATTCATGGTGGCAAAGTGATAGTGAGTGGTGGCCAGATTCAGGCAAAGGACCGTCTTTAGGTGGAAAATGCTGGTAGTCCCCATGCTTTTAAAATCTCCTAGTAATTCTTGAGGGAAGAATACATTCATGGAAGTTACGAGTGTAGTCTCAAGTTCCAAACCTGTCATGAGAGCAAAATATGGAAATTAGAGGCCCTGCAATTGTTCATAACATGTCTCACCTGTATTGTGTACAGCAAACAATATATGAAATTATTGCAAAATGTGTTTAAAAGTATTAAGGTAACAAATACCTATTAAGTAGGGTTTGCCAAAGGAAGATTAATTTGACTAGCCAGAAAGATGTATGGAAACTTTTTTTTTGTTGTTGTTTTGCTTTTTTCCCCTGGGTGATTAAAATCTCACACTTCCTCACTGCTGGCTTTAGCATTTTGTGGCACAATAGTGCAAACCTTTCTCCTGATATTTACAGTCAGGAAGTCATGAAGATAGTTGCTAATTGGAGACAGCGGCCTAATCTTGAATTTAGGCACTTCCACTTTCCAGCTGAATCACCTTGACAAGTAATCTTACTTCTCTAAGCTCAATTTCCTGATAAATGAAGTGGGATAAATACTGGTAGTAACTACCCCGGAGGTTGTGAGTCATCACTGAGATGATTAATAAGAGGTGAGGTAGAATAAAACACAGTAGAAGCATAAACTTTTTTCTTTTTTTTGGTTTTTTTATTTATTTGTACATACAGAACTGGGGTACAGGCCAGAGGCTCAGGGGCGGTGAGAGGCTTCACAAGAGACAGAGTGGGGAGCAGAACAGGCAGATCAACGAAGTACACTGCTGGGGGGAGCAGCAGGCGGGTCAGGAGAGGTCTGTCGCACCATGTGGTCACCTCCAGGGCGGGGGGGGATCGAACTCATGCAGAGGTGGCTTAAGCTTCTCAGGGCAGTGCTTTAACCCGCTGCGCCACCAGGGAGGGCCAAACTTTGGGAGGGCCAAACTTTTTTCTTCTTAACAAAACTTCTCACTAAATCTTTTTATGATATTCTCTCAAAGCTGATAGCAAAAGTGAGAAGACATGAAAATACAACTATCTTAATTAAAGAAGTCAGACTCCCGAAAAATTAGAGATTTTGCTCTTAAGGGAAGCTAAGTTTCTGGAAGCACAAAAGAGTCTCTGTGCTTCTGTAGCACTTTATGGAATGAAGCAGGAGAGTCTGGGGACAGCATGAATCAAGATTATAAAGTGTCCTGTGCATTGAATTTGAATCACCACCCTGCTGTTTTAGCTAGATCAGTATAGTCCTGAGGAAGCTGCTAACCAAGTGGGTGTCGAACACTTGAAATTAGTGAATAAGTTGAGATATGGTATCATATTAAATGCATGTCAGATCTTGATGACTTACTATAAAAAATAAGATAGTTTATTCGAAATTTAAAACTCTTAATGTGTTAAAACAATATGGTATTTTAGATATATATAAACAATTTATTTATTTATGCACACAGAACTGGGGTACAGGCCAGAAGTGCAGGGCAGTGAGAGGATTCACTCAAGACAGAGTGGGGTAAAGAACAGGCAGATTGATGAAGTACACTGCTGAGGGGAGCAGCGGGCGGGTCAGGAGAGGTCTGCCACGCCATGTGTCAACCTCCCAGGGTGGGGATTGAACTCATGCTGAAGTGGCTTTAGCTTCTTAATGCTGTGCTTTAACCTGCTGGCCACCATCTATTTTTAAAAGGAAATGTGAAAATTTCAGCTGGAAAGTTGAAAACGATATATTCAGTTTGAATTGTATTTCTTTAGGACAATGCTATGATCCAGCTACATTTAAACCTTTTCATAGTGATTGAAGGATACACAGAAAGGGCCCAACTGCTGAAATAATGAGGCCAAGGCAGACTATCCATTTAATGCCAGACTATTCCCACTACTCTTGTAAAATTTTCATCTGTTCAATTTGCAAAAAATGAAATCTAGATTCAGATGTTAGTTTCAGATCTACATAACATCTCGGAATTACTTGTATGATGTTGAACTAGTTAGTCTGAATCTGTCTGGATCTGTTTTCTTCCCATAAACCATAGGGTTGATACTGTCTAGGTCTGTAAACTCAGATATATAAGAAATATGGATTTATTTTTCCATAACTAAAACTATTTTCTGTTATAAAATCATCCCTCATACTCTTACCAGCCCTTCCCAAATGTTCCCTTTCATCTGAGAAGCACTAAGGTGAGGGTATGGGGAAACATGTGACCTTGGGTGACACCTTCCACCCTGCTGGCATCTGATGGACATTCTCTCACTTGGGTGAGAGACTGCTGTTTCCTTCTCATCCCAACTGTTAGGCTTTTTTGCCACCACAGGTCTTTCATGATTTATGAAAAATAGTCCTCAGTTATAAAACCTATGCCAGTAGTTGCATTGCGAGGAAAAACAAAATAATCAATGTAAAATGCTTATTACAATGCCTGATAGAAATGGAGGACCTAATAAAGGTGATTATTGCTAATATTACTGATGCTGTTTGTGCTCTCAGTCACAAATAGAGATCTTTGAGTTTCTAGAGATCTAGTTGCCAGAAAAGAGGTGGGTGAGGGTATCATTTTCCATTGCTCCTTCTTTTATTCGTTGAGTGTGAGTAACCGCATACAATGGCTAGTAACGAAATAAAACTAATGTTGTTCTCCAATTATAGAATCTTTGATTCTGATGAAAAGTTTAACATCCAGAATTGGTTCTGGAAAAGCATGTGTAGGTATTCTCCCTGTGAAGGGTGAGTAGTGAGATGAAGAGCAGTAGGTCTTCATATTGTAGGGTGACATCTAATGGTAGAATAAAATGCCATAAATATTTACTAAACACTTCAGATATGCCAGTGATATGATAGGTGGGGTGGAGGATATGAAGGAAGTGGTGTTCATAGGCCACACCTGAACTTACAATTGAATAAGTTAAAAAAAAAAAAGTTTCTAAAATGAGAGCGGATAGTGGTTTAGAGGTTGACTGTGTGGCTTTAAACGGTAGTGTTGCTCTGTGAGGGTGTTAAAGGACATGATTAACAGTAGAAATTTAAACAAAGCTCTTTGAGCTAATAGGACCCTGAAAACACATTCTCACCAACTCAAAGTAAGCTAATGAGTCACCAGAATGTTGATGTTTTAGTATACTGTGGGGGATATTCCTTTCAAGTGAGGAGAAAGCTTATGCAAAATTTAGTGTGAGCTAAAACCCACTAGAAGATAAAATGAATAATTTCTTTAATTTAAGATCAAATGAATAATCTTTTTAATTTGCATTAATGTGCATTTATTGATGCATTCATTTTTGTCATCTGGTGGGTACAAGCTGACACTGAGGGTATAAAAAATTCTTTAGCATCAAAAAATTTTAACTACTAATTACATTTTTTAATATGTAGATCAGGAAAATATATGTAATATTAAGATTTTAGTAGTTAAAATATCTCCTATTAGCATGAAGAGAACCAGGGTTTTGCAAGAAGATGGTTTGAAAGTCACTGCTATAAATTTCAAGCCTTGTTTCTCTTCTAAATGCACTCACATTTATTGAAGGGTTAAGACTTGATCTGATCTTTGAAAAGGTATTAGAGTTGGATTGGATTAAAGAAATAGGGCAAATAAGCCAGAGTGTTTATGAGAAAGATAGGCAGATAGACCTGTTTTTTAGATGCAGTGGGGAATCAAGTTGGAGACTAAAAGGAGAAAATGTTGCTTGGGGCTAGATTGTTATGCAGTGTGACCCTACACTATTGTATTGCACATAGCATTGAGTGCATGATATTTGTTGGGAGAAACCTAAAATAAAAAGTTCAAAAATCTTTCAATAAGAATATTGGAATTTGGGTGATAATTTCCATTTAGCATTTAGATGTTGCTAATAGATGTTGCTAACATATAATGTGACATGTCAGCTAATACAATTTATTTAATGCTTCCCCCCAACCCCATCTCATGAGCTCCATTTCCAAATTGCTAAACTTTTGGATCATACTTGTTTTTGTTTAACTTCTGTTGGCACTTGCTAAGTCACTTTACAAGCAGTTCTTACAAATATTTAGAAAATCAACTATTCAGCTATATTGTGAACTCTGTGACTGATGTTAAACCCCTTTGCCTCCCCAACTTATCTTTTTCAGATGACAGATGAATCTTAAAGGCAAGAGGCAGTACATGCCTCTAACATACCTAATACAGAGCTATCAAATCTTCTTGCTTCAATATTTCCTCTCTCATCTTCTCTAAATGTCATTCAGTAACGTCAGATTGAGTTGTAAAATATTAGAACTGCAAGAGGTTTCAGTTTACATGGTTGTGACCTTTGTTTTTCTGGAACCATTGAAAGCACTGAGAGATTCAATTCAAAGTAGTTTATTTTTTTCTAGGTGATTCCTAGGGATGGCTTAACATCATAATTTGGCAAAATCTTGATATACTCTATGCCAAGCTTGAGTGTTCTTTAATCAAGATTTCTTTTTCTGGTTCCTTTGTTATCTTTGATAAGCAATTTCACAGGACCTAATCTCACAGATAAATAGAACTGGCATGTATATTTCTATAGTATGACTTTGGTAAATGTGTAATGCTAATTCCCTTCACTATGTGTTCATCGCTATGATGGTTAATTGGATGTGTTGATTGGGTTCAAACACTAGTCAAGATGTTGCTGTGAAAGTACTTTTTATAAATCAACATTTAAATCACTAGATTTGCGTAAATTAAGTTTCCCTCAGTAATGTGGATTGGCTTCACCCCATCACAGTTGTAGGTCAGAGGGGAACAAAGAATAATTTCTTGTGGAAGAGGGGTCACTGCCTGCAGTCTGCCTTCAGTCTTAGGCTGGAACATCTCCTTATCTGGGTCTTCACCCCATGGTAGAGAATGTCACAAAACCACAACTTATGCAGAATCCATGCTTGTTGTACTGTTATAAGGCAGGAGGGGTACCCTAAACCTGCTTGCTCTAAATTGGTTCTGCCATCTGTCACGTCAAGACAAACACTCCTGAAGGTGCATAAGGCCATCATTAGAAAAGAACTTTAATACAGTTGGTGTGCAACAGAGAGAAGAGAAAGAATAGTTAAATTTCCCATGAAGCACCCAAAGTTACCCATCCACTTGTGAGAAAATGCTCAGCCAAACAGGGTTGGCCTAAAAGCTTGTCAAAAATCTAAGACATATTCTGGTACCCACAAGTAAAGGGCAAAAGGGCCAGGCAAGTCTGGAAGGAAAAGAGCAAAATCAAAATCCAAGCCAAGGTAAAGCCTGACATTGTCAACCTTCCCATAGCTCTCTCCCCCACATCTCTCTCTTTCAAGTGGCTCCTTGGTCCTTAGTACAAGTTTAAAACTGAGAAGCAAGCACAGCTTCTTCACATGTTTCTCTGCTCCATGTGTCCCCTGCTGTCCCCATCTTGATTTATCTCCTTCCTCCTCCATGTCTTCTTTGGCAGCCCAACCCTGTCCAGCTCACCCTTCCTTAAGGTAGGACAGGGAACCTGAAACCTCCCCTTTCTTTGGGGATTATCCTGTTACCATACTCCAGAATTGTAAGCCACTACATTAAAATAATCCTACCTTCCCTTATTGACACTGATACCTATTTGCCTGTCAATCAATCAATCATCTACTGCCTTACACACATCTCCAATTGGTTCTGCTTCTCTGGAGAATCCTGAGTAATAAAATCATTCTGTCAGGATTAAGGGTTTACCTCTGGTCAAAATTTATCTGTATCTCTATGTGGTAGCATTTAAAGTGAAAGTAAAAGAGACTAGAATCACATTTTACAAATGAATGAATCGGTCTCCCTGAGTAGAAAGGAGAAAAACAAAAATCCAAAACAGGAAAATTTATTCAATGTGATTTTATTACTGTCCAATAGCTCAATCTCTTAAATAGAAGATTTTATTGTATCAGATTAATTTCAGGCTTAGATTCTGTAGTTTATGGTGGTTTCTTTAAGACGAGAATCTGAAAGTACAACTACTGATGTGGGTATTTAGGTGAGAAATTACAACAATTTGCAAAGTTGAAAAGCTGAAAAGCACTATAAGCCTAACAATCCACAAAATGTTTTCACTAACTAATTGCCTGACATAACTATATTACTAGCCCCCTGTATAGTTTTTTTGGTGTGTATTTTTGATTATTACCTCAGAATAGAAATTTAGTCCATATAGTTCAAATCTTGTTTTTCTCCACTACCAATAGAATGTCATTCACGTGGTGGCAGCCCCTCCGCCTGCACCTTCCTGTCACTGTGATGGATGAGCGTGTGTAGAGTTTGTTAGGGAGCTGCATTTCTGAAAGCCTTTCCGGATGTCTGGCAATAACTTAACTGTCCATCATGTGACAGCCAGGCACATTCATATATCAAAAAACAAAACAAAAAACAAAACAAAACAAAAAATCCAAACCAAACTACATGTATTCATGACTTGATTTTTCTTTACCCAAACCGTATTGTACCATTAGTAAGTACCACCTTTTAGAAGGGAACCTGTGATAGAGGGCAATTTCAGAGTGGAAATGGCACAGGTCCTAAGAGAAAGTATCATTTAGTAAATGTTGCAAAACCATATCACTATATGAAATTGGCTTTGGAAGTGCTCTGTGTAAAAAAGAGGCCCTAAAGTTTAAGCCTTAGGCTACTCTAATTACATAACATACCTCTCTTTTTGCACTTCTAAGTAATTTTCAAAGAATTAATGTAAATTTATTAATATTATTTCATGCTGCTGGGATTAATTGTGAATTTTTTCATAATTAACTGTAAATATTTATACTGTGCATATGGGAACTACATATGAATAGGAAATGAAATATCTTTAAATCACAAAGTTCACAATGAATATTTTAGAGCAGTGTAATTGAATATTGCTTATAATTGTTGTAGACTTAAAATAATAGCTTTTGGTTTTGAAATGCTTTTTCTTTTTTCACCTTCACAAGGGTAGAACAAAGAAACAAGAAAGAACTGAAACAGGCTAGCTCTTATCAGAATATGTACTGGAGCAATTCATAGTTAGAAACATTCAAAAATGGAATTACCATTGTCTTTCCAATGGAAATTGCAGGGAGAAAGAATTTCAATGGCAGCCTGATCATGATGTTATCTATATGCTGTTAGATGATTATCACAGTATTTGGCATTTTTTTTTAGTCTTTAAAGTGGTAGATTGAAATTGGTACTTACAAGGTCATAATTTATGCATTTTTCCCTAACTCATTAAAATGACTTTGCCATTATTTCTAAATTCTCATTGTATGATAGGGCTATGCACATATGGCCCAGAGAATCAGACTGACAGGAGCTTGTAGTCAGTTCCAATTCTTCTTTCATTACTCACAGAGCTGAAGACTCGGTATAAAATCAGTTATTTGGCATCTTCTCATTGATTCTGAAAAAGGTTGCAATAAATATGCATAGGAATCTGTGGCAGGCTGGCACACTGATGTCTTCTGCACCAAATTATGCCCCACAATCCTTATGCTCTTCAACATTCTTCCAAAAGGACTCTGGTGGTCAGTGGACATTAGGAAAGGTCACAGAAGCAAGGTTGAACATTTGCATATTCAGTTGCTCTCTTCAAGACTCCATTTGAAAATGTCATAGTATAAGGAAGTCCAGGCTATACTGCTCCAGAGAGGTGTCATGTGGAATGGTCCAGTAGGATGGGGCTGCACACGGCAAGAAGTCATTGGAAGAAAACCAAGGTGCCCCAGCCAGACTTATAGTTGAATGTAGCCATGTGAGAGACGTCACCTGACAACATGGAATGGAACCACCAGTCAATCTACAGAAATGTGAAAAATAATACATCATTGTAATTTTTAGCCAAATATTTTTGGTTTAAAGCAGTGATATATAATGGAAATAGAATTATGGAAAGTTTTTGAAAAAACCCATCTCACTTGTATGTGAAAATCTCAAAGATATTTGAGTGGGATTAGTCTTGTTAACTTGAATGTTGCAAAATGACATTTGTTCAGCATTTTGTGTACACTATAATTTTGATAGTTGACACTTGAGTACTTACTATATGTTACTCATTAGATGATAAATAGAATCTTTATAAACAAAAGATCCATGTTCTCTGCCCACCACCTCATGAATGGTGGAGCTGAGTGGTGAGGGTAAGACTTGGAGAAGAGAGGACTTGGAGACTTGAGAAACAGACAGGTACAGAAAAGTGCTTGACTGCTTCTGGGCTTTGGGCTTGCACCAGGGACTTGGGGACATGGAAGGAGACACATGGAATCAAGACATGTAGAGACAGATGGAGAGACTGAGTGTGAGGAATGAGGGGAGGCTGACAATGGTAGACTTTGCCTTGATTTTTGCACTTTTAATTTCTCTTTCTGTCCCATGCTTTCCTGGATCCTTCTGCCCTTTTATTATGATTCTCTGTCAGAAGGTGCTACTTAGACTTAGGCAAGTTTTCAGGTGCCAGAGCCCTCTTTTTTGGCCAGCGACTGGGAATTTATGCATGAGGTGATGAGTAACTTTGGGTGCTTTAGTGGAAAATTATTATCCTTTCTTCTTAGTGCACACAAATCCTATTAAAAGCCCGTTAAATTTACTTCATAAGAGGATGATTTTCCTTGTGTGGTGGATGGCAGAAGCCCTTTAGAGCATGTAAATTTGGGGTCCTGGGTTACCCCTCAGCCTGCCCATGAATGATTATACTAAACATTTTACATTTTATTAATCTATACAACTCTATGCAGGAGGCAGATGAGGAAACAGACTCGGGCACAATATTTATCTTAGCTAAAGTTATATACCATACAGTGCATAGAAGATATGCAAATGAGAATGACAAAATTCAGTCTGCAAGCAATATCCAGTGTTTCAAAAGCCTGATACCCATAAGAAAAGATTGATTATAACATATAAAACAGTACGGTATTTAAAATAACAACAGATTTGAATTGTGGCTCTGCTACTGTCCTTGCTGCCTCAAGCAATTTATGTAAATCTCTAACCCTCAGTTCCCTTACATATAGAATGGAGATTAAAACATTTCTTTCCTGGGCCCTCCCTGGTGGCACAGTGGGTTAAAGCACAGCACTAAGAAGCTTAAGCCACTTCCGCATGAGTTCAATCCCTGCCTGCCCTGGAGGTGACCCCATGGCGCGGCAGACCTCTCCTGACCCGCCCGCTGCTCCCCTCAGCAGTGTACTATTTTGATCTGCCTGTTCTGCTTCCCACTCTGTCTCTGGTGAAGCCTCTCACCCTCCGCATCTCTGGCCTGTACCCCAGCTCTACATGAATAAATAAATAAATCTTTAAAAACAAAACATTTCTTTCCCATTGTTTGTGAGAATAAACATTGATGTTGCTGAATAAATGTCATTTTGGAGCACTCACTTTAACAAGGCTCTATAATTCTCACTCAAATATCTTTGAGAGTAACCTAGACTTGTACCTTCTTTGTGCTTATTTCTTTCCAAATCTGTTCAGGGACATCATGTAGGTAACTTAAAATCAGCCATGGTAGAAGCATTAGAATTGTGAAATATTAAAACTTCTCATCAGTCAAAGACTTCCTGCATGGAGCCTGAGAGTGCACACAGGGGAGAGGGGTGGAGTCAGGCAGTGATATCCTGGACATGGGGAAGAGGGGGCAGCATTATTAAAGGTTGGTTCCTTCTGGAGAATGCTGTATAGGGTCTTGGAGAAGTTATTAGTTGTAGGTAAGTTGCTGCTTCTGAGACAAGATTAGAAGAGGGGATTTTCTAAGAGTTGTATAATGTCATGAGAGTAGGAAGATATAGCAGTTGGATCATCCAATTGGGAGTAGGATAGGGTAGCTGGGCGTGTCTGTGTAAGTAGAGATCGATCTTGAAAGGGGTCATTATGATGTTTCATAGCCACATAGCTTTGGGAGAAGCAGTCTTGTTAATGTTGCAGCTGACTTAATATGTTGTGATCCAGCTGGTTTAACAGGAGAGCAGCAGTCTGCCAAGTTGATTTTTGCCCTTTCTGTCTCAGAATTTTTCAGAAAACAATACAAATCAAGTCTTTTATTTTTCCTAGTTGTTAAATATTTACCAACTCAACAATACTTTTTCTCATATTTTAGATGTTCAGTAAAGTCTGTTTTTCCTTTTAAGTCTAACAACATGGTTACATCCCATATGTATATCTAGTGAAAGTCTAATATCCTCTCCAGATATTACTTAGAATCCCTAGGAAATGCTTATGTTCCATAAAGCCAACCTTGAGTATGATTTTTGGATTACTTGCTTGTCCATATCATTGTTTCTCTGAAAATGTGCAAAATCTCTTATAAATGCCTAAAAAGTGCTTGACAAAACATTACTTCTCAGACCACAGGACTATTTTTTCACCTTTGCCTATGAGCTTCTTAAAAATCAGCCAAAAAACAAAACAAAACAAAACAAAAACTAGCTTTTTTTTTTATCTTGAACAAATGGTGATAATATGTGAAAATGGGAACAGTTAGGCAGTGTTTGTTGCTTTTATCTAGAAACGTCTGTAACTGTTGAAAGGGAGAACCTGTTAGTCCCTTTCTTTAGGCAATATGAATGGGGTAAATGATTCTCTTTTTCTATGAAATGCATTTGTTCAAAGATACAGATGTAAAAGTTAGGCAAAATATAAATATCTAAAAAGATTTTCAAGTATGATGATGCTTCTAAATGTGAAATTATTTTTTGTTTTTCCCCCTCATTATTTGGAGGATATCATTTTCTTTGGGAAAAAAACATGTCTCTATGATGGATAGAAATTAAGATAAATGAGAACTGTTGCTCAAATGGAAGATGCTCTGAATATTGGAGTAGAAAACAATCTTAGAGTGCATCTTAAATTTTTGGTTTATAGAGTGAAACCAAGATTGTGTTAGAGGAATTTTCTTGACTTATTCTGAAAAGAATAGTTAGTCTAAGTCAACCATTCAAGCATTACACCAGAGAGTTCCAGGGCTTGGGCAAAAACTGGAACATCTAGACATCAGAAACCAATACATATAGGCACTCAACACTAAAGATATTCATGCTCATTCAACAGAAGGGGAGTGGAAAAAAATGACTGGAGTCCGCGGTCTGGTCCAGGAAAGCTGCTATACAAACTGTGGTGCTGAAACATGTCCTTGGAGAGGAGACTTGAATGGTATGGAGGCATAAACCATCAGCTGAGGGTGAATATATGCATGGGAACTGTAGTATTACCAGAAATCCAGAAAAAGGGTGACGGAAAAAGGGTAATATTATGGATTTCATTCAACACTATTGCCTCTCAGGATTGGGACTGCAGCTGACCTTGATAGTGTTTTTACAGTCAGAAGACTGGAAAGAATCAGTTCTGGAAATCCAGAGAGAGGGGACTCTCAGTGGATACCGCAAACATGAGCCAGGACCCCTCTACCCAAATATTTACACATTTGGTTGGACCCTACCAGATCTCTGGGTCTATGGAAGCTGGGAAAAGCAGAAAAACTAAACTCAAATGAAACCACAGAACTACCTGATGAGAAAGTAGAAGTAATTTATATATCTAAGTTAATACCACAGGTACTTAAAAAATAGAATTTTGAACAAAATGGGGAGAAAGAGGCACAGCATGACAATTTGAGACCTTAGTGCTATACAGCATCACAAGGAAAGAGTCACTCGTGAGATTCTAACACGTGGAAATTTTATTTTTCTCAGAGAGGTCTAAATTAATAGAACAAAGAAAATAAGAGGGAAGAAAACAGAAAAGCTAATTTAAATCTACAAGGAAGATCAGAATAACAAATGAATGACCAAAGAAATAAAATTAATGAAGATGGCAGTTGAAGCTTTAAATGAGTAAATAACAGACTAGGTTCTAAAACACTCTTGTAGATTCAGATTTCTCTGAAGCAACTATACATGCAGAGAATGGAATGACATATTCCAAATATACAAAAATAAAAACTATTAGGCAAGAAAACTACATCCTGCAAGGTTCTTTCAGATTTGAGAAAGGCCTTCTCTGACAAATATATGCTAAAGTTTGCAAATACAAGACCTTGCCTACAAGATATATTAAAAGGAATTGTTCTATTTAAATAAAAGAGGAAAAAAATCCACTAAACTTTTTACAAGGAAATAGAACCAGAAAATAAAAAGAAACGGGAGTAGCAATTCTCATGTATTAATAATAATCCTTTATGCAAATGGAACTGAAATCACTAATCAAGAGTGACTGGATCAGAAAACAAAGCTAACTTTCCATTGTCTTTAGGAGACCCTTCTGAGCTCCAAAGCACAAGACACAGACTTAATGGATTAGAAATCAATCATTCAAACAAATGGGACCTTAAGAAAAGGCAGGGAAGACATACTTATATGAGACAAAGTAGATTTTCAACTTAAAGTGTAACAAGAGACTTAAAAGGACACTGACTAATGATTAAATGATTTATACATCAGGAAGAAATAACATTCAATAGAGATGCACCAAATGAAGGATCAGCACAATATGCGCTGCAACTATTAATCCACTAAAAGTAGACTTTTTCAGCAACACAGTGTAGTAGTTGGGACTTCAACACCCCAATGATGGACAGATCAACTGGACAGAAAATAAGGAAACAGTTGCCTTAAATGAAGAATTTGACCAGTTGGGCCCATTAGACAAATATAAGGTGCAACACCCCAAAAATCTAAGTACAGATCTTTATCAGATGCACACAGAAATTTTCCAGGATAGATCACATGTTGGGTCACAAATTGTGTTAATAACTTAATGAAGATTGAAAGCTATCAAATATTTTCTTTGATCTAGCTTTGTCAAAGACAACAAACTAGAAATCAACAGCAAAAATGGGGAAGAAATTTAAATATGTGAAGAAAGAACAATGTATTACTGAATGACTCAGGTTAATGAGGAAATGAAAGGGCAAATAAAAAATACTTGAAAATGTGAAAATGAAGACAGTTACTAGAGCCTGTGGGATGCAGAAAAAGCAGTACAAGGAGGAATGTATATATAGCACTACAGGTTCATATCAAGAAGCAAAAAATATATCAAATAATCCTAGAACAAGGAATTTAACAAAACCAAGAAACCAGCAAATATTAGAGCAGAAATAAATAAGATGTAACTCAGACAACCTGAAAAATCAATGAAACCCAAACCTGGGTCTCTGAAAAAAAAGGAAAAAGATAAAGCTCTTACTAGGCTCACAAAGTAAAAGAATAATTTAATACCTTCTCTTTCATTTATGATTCTGTAATAACAAACTTCACAAATGCAGAGTGTCATACGGACATCTTCATGCTCACAATTGGCTAATATAGAAGTAAAAAATTTTGTGGATTATATATAATGTAATATAATAATATATATAATATATAATATGTTATATATAACATTATATAATATGTTATATATATAATATGTGTATATATAACATTATATAATGTTATATATATAATATAATATATATATATATAATGTATATATAAAGCCTTCTGAAACTGAATCAGGAATAGGAAATCTGAACAAATTACAAGCAAGGAAATTGAAACAGTAAAAATGTTTCCCCCTCAGACAAGAGCCCAGATGGTTTCACTACTGAATTCTACCAAACCTCAAATGAACTAATATTTATCCTACTCTAACTCTTCCAAAAATTTGAACTAAAGGCAATGCTTCCAAATATATTTTATGAAGCCAACGTTAGTCTGATACCAAAAGCAGACAAGGACATCACACTAAAGAAAAATACAGAGCAATAACCTATAAAAACGGATGCAAAAAACACTAAACATAATCTAAGCAAACTAAATTCATCAATATATTAAAAGTGTCATGTATATTATGACCAAGTTCAGCTTTTTCTGGAAACGTAAGGATGGTACAAATTTGGCAACTGATTAGTGTAATTCATCACAGAAAACATTTGAGAAGATTTACCATCCATTTGATACTCAAAAAAATGGAGGTAACAGGGACATAAAATAGCATAGGCATTCTATGACAAACCCAAGGTAACTTTCTCAATAGTGAAAAGTTCAGTATTCTTGGAAGACCACGTAAATAGTTGCTTATGTTCACCAGCACTATTGAAATTCCTATCTAAAGCTATTAGTCAATACAAAGTTATAAAAGATCCAAATTGGGAATGAAAAAAAATCTCTAAATGCAGATAACAAACATAAATAGAAAACCTAAGGAAAATTAGGTTTTTAGAAACAGTAAGTCATTAATGTAAAGTGAGAGGGTACAAAATCAATATACAGAAACTTGTTGCATCTCTATAATCAAACAATGAAATTGAAGGGGAAGGAATCAAGAAAAAATTCTATTTACAACTGTACAGGAAGAACTAATTACCTAGCAACTTAATAAGTGAGGTGAAGGACTTGTTCAATGAAAGCTATAAATGTTAAAAGAAATAGAAGACACAAAGAAATACTTCCTGCTCAGAGATACAAAGGTTTAACACTGTTAAAATGACCATCTTATCCAAGTCAACAGTCAGTGAAATCTGTATCTATCAACGTTTCGATAGTATTCTTCAAAGAAATAGGATCAATGTTACTGAAATTTGTAAGGAACCAAGTAGAAGTCCAAAAAGACAAACTAATCTTGACAAGAATGGAGGTATCCTAGTGTTCAAACTCTATTAAAAACCTATAGTAGTTAAACTGTATGATAATGGAATAGAATTGAGAGCCCAGACATATGCTAAAACTTACATAGTTAACATATGATAATGGAGCCAAGGGTATACAATGGAGAGAAGAATGTCTCTTCAACAAATGGTGTTTGGAAATGGGATACTCACATATAAAAACTTAAAACCAGACCACTATTTCATACCATATATTCAAATCTTTGATCCATTTTGAATTTTATGGAAGCTTTGCAAACATAAAATACATAAAAGAAAACAGGCACAACACTCCATGACTATGGTTTCAGGGATGTATTTGGGGACTGATCATGGCAGCAAAGGAAATAAGCAATAATAAACAAATCGAATATAAAAATAATGCTTCTGCACAGTATAAGAAACTATCATTAAAATGAAAAGATTACTGTTTGGGAGAAAATATTTGTGCATTGTACATCTGACAAGGGGTTAATATACAAGCTCTACAAAGAACTGTTACAACTCAAAGGAAAACAAAGCACATAATCAAAAAAGTGGGACGAAAAGCCAAATAGATAACCTTCTTTAAAGAAGATGCTGATGGTCACAGGCACAGGAGAAAATGTTCATCACTTATCAAGGAAATCAAATCAAAACCACAGTGAGATAACTATGTCAATTGTGAGAATGGCCTTTCTCAAAAAGACCAGGAACACTAAGTGTTAGTGAAGATACTGAGAAAAAGGAGCTCATCTATAATGCTGGTGAAAATGTAGACTGTTCTGTCCTTATGGAAAGCAGTATGGAGACTTCTCAATATAGTAAAAATCTACTATGATGCAACAATTCTACTCGTGTTATTTAGAGTGTGTAAAACACTAAATTGAAGGGTTATATGCATTCCTTTGTTCATTGCAGCACTATTTATAATTGCCAATTTATGCAAACAACATGTGTGTAAAGACATGAATGGATTAGGAACATGTGGTAGCACACTGGAATACTACTTAGCAACAAAAAAAGACTAAATGTTGCTACTTGTGATAACATGGGTGGAACTAGAGGGCATTATGTTAAGCAATAGCATAATTTTACCTTCACAAGTTAGAAGGTAAAAGATAAATACAAGGTGATTTCGCTCATATTTGGGATATAGAGAAACACATGCATCCTATTAGTTATTATTTCTAGAAGACCCTGACTTTTACAGATCTTACTGCCCTGTGAGACTGATGCTTCTCCTAGCTTATATTAGTTTGATGCCAAGACATCAGATTGCACAATAAGCTGTGAGCAGTAGTGACCCGTGTCATTTTAGTTTAAGCAACTGAAGAGAGCAGGATGCTTTCTTCTTTCTCTTCCTAAACTGGAAGGACCTTGGAAATGATGTGCCCAAATTATATACTTATTCTATAAAAGATAACAGCAAAACTGTTACTGCACTGTGATGTGTACACGATCAGGTATGCAACTGAGGATTTTTTCTTTTCAGAATTTTTTTTTAGCCAACTTTTATTTTCTTACATCATTCATTTTCATACAATATTTCATTTCTTTGATGAGCCTCAGGTGAAGTTCCCATAAATTTCCCATCACCCCAACACCTGTGTCCCTGCCCGCCCCTATTTTGACCTCTCTCCTGCCCCCACCCCTGCTCTATGCCTCAGATCTATAGTTTCAAGTTTTGTCTTTTTTCTGACCCTTTGTTTGGTTTCCCTGTATTCCTCCTACATATTAAACCATTTGATATTTTTCTTTTTCCTTCTGACTTCACTGAGCATAATCCCTTACATCTCCATACATATTGCTTCAAACGGCATCAGTTGATCTTCTTTGATAGCTGAGTAGTATTCCATTTGGTGTATATATACCACATCTTCTTGATCATTCTTTTGTTTTTGGACATTTAGTTTTTTTCCATATCTTGGTTATCATAAATAGTGCTGCAATAAACATAGAAATGAAGATTTCCTAATGAATTAGTTTTGTGTCCTATGGGGAGATTCATTGGAGTGCAATTAGTGATTCAAATAATAGATTCAAGATTCATTTTTAGTAATTTGAGGGACCTTCACAGAGTTTTTCATAGTGGCTGGACCAATTTTCATTCCTACCTGAAGTGGAATAGAGTTCCTATTTCTCTACATTCCCAACAGCATATGAAATAACTGAGGTTTCAAGTTTTGTTTTTCACCAGAGTTTATTCTATTTTGAATAGTATTATCTAAATGGAAAAAAATGTCATGTCATGAATATATTAACTAGGGATCTTTTGGTTGAAAGGAATGCCTATATTCGAATGGTCCATGAATAGATCTTCAGATATACGAAATCATAGCTAAGTTCAAAGCATCAAAAACCATCATTAGGTCTTGGGTCTCATTCTAACTTAAAATTTTACTCTTGTACTAATCTGGTGTAAGGGGTGACTTTGATTCAACTGCTAGGTAATATCCATCCCTCCTAACTATTACCATGGCTAGGTCTTGAACTAAACTCATTGTCTAAATTGATTCAAATCCCTGTTTTTAGAATTGGGGCAGTTGGTAGACTGGTTAGATCAGCCCCAGTTAGCACAGGACTGAGAATAGATTAGGGGAGATTCTTCAAATGAAAGTTGGGCTATTGTGACCAGAAGAAGAATGAGAAGTCAGGCAGAAAAAACAAACAAGCAAAAAATCCTCAACGAATTTCTACTGTTGTGGAGCAGAGCTTTGTATGTATATTATAGTGGGTACAAGAATAATAGGTTGTATATGTAGAAACAGTGTTTTTGTTAAACTTTCTTCTTAAAACTGAAGTGCTTTGATAAATGAGTGTTATGTTGTCAATGCAACTAATAATTGGGAGAGTAGCTGTTAAAATAATCCATTTTAATTAAGACAATTTGTTATGCCAAAGCCATGTGTATCAATGATGTGTTTATCAATGTACAGATTATACTACAGCTGATTGAAAGTAATAGAAGTGAAGTCACCTCTCTCAAATGAAAGCAGAGTATCCCATATTGAAATTACACACACAACTATTCATTATTTAGATAATAACATGTTTAGAACTTGTTCATGGAGCAATTAACAAGCTGACTGTTCAACTACATCCTAGTCTATTATATATAGTATGAATAAAACTAGCCAAATAGCAAAAAAGTGATTTAAATGGAAAACTTGTTTCTGAGTAATTTTATAGTACTTATATGTAGTAATTTGCTAGAAGAGTTATGGCAATTATTTTATAGATATTATAAAGCACATATATAGGGATATATGTATATTTGTATATGTCTGAGTATACATCCATTATTAATCTAGTTTGGTGATTTCTATTTCCTTAACAATAAAAATAAGTAAAATATGAGCACAATTAGAAATCTTTTATGTATGTAATAGGAAGCTGAATATTTGCTGAAGATCTAAAAGTTTTATAAGAAATGATTCATTTAAGACGTTTAGAGAATAATTAAATCAGCAATTGGGTTTGGCTAGGGACCATGAAGTAGAAAAATACTCAAATATTTTCTCCCTTTTTATTTTTTTAATAACAAAAATATTGAGTACAAATATAGAAAGCAAGAATTTAGTAAAAGCTCGGGAGAACAGTGAAATTTGGTACATGTTAATTTCCTGCCAAGTTTTAGGATTATGTTCCCAAATTTTAATGGGCATGAAAAAATTGGAATTGGTAGGATGGCTGTCTCATAAATATTGGAATTCAACAGAAATTCATTACATATTATAATGGATAATAAAAAAGACTTGTAAACATAAAATATAAATTTTGTATAAAAGTACCTACTTTTCAAACAAACTTCAAGTCAATACTATAACAACCTCCATCAATAGAAACTTCTTTATTAAGTTGCTTTCTTTGAGAAACTTGCTGTGAAGTTTTGATCCATTGCATAAGATTATTTCCTAAATTTTTGAATCAGGCTCTTTACACCTCTATTCAAAGTATGTTGTTCTATTACCTGCCATGTCGTTGGCCATTACATGCATTTCCTAAACTCAAGTAGTTTGTTTAGGGACTTTTCTTAAAGAAGGGAGAAGAATTCAGATCTGCCTCACTCCAAATCTCCTCTACAATTTCTCAAAGTGCTGCAATGAATTGCCCACCAGACGTCTGTGACCTTGCTTTCAATAATTATCTATTCTCTCCTTCCTAACATGGGACATTTTCCAGCTTTCTGATCTTTAGTTACCTACATAGGTACAAACACTGCAACATGAATCATATCTCAGTACTGGCTTTGTTAGTCTCATTCGAGTCAGAAGTACTCTGTTGGTTTCAGCTCTTACACTAGCTATGTACTGTATGTAGTCAAATGTGTTCAAATCATCTTAATATATCTTCTTGTCATTCTTTCATCTTTGTGGATTTTTAGTGAATCCAATGAATCTGGACTTAATTTAAATGATCTTTTACATTATCTGTTTTATCATTTTTGTGTTAGGTATGATATTGTTCTGTAATTCTTGGGGAACGTGGTACAACTTTTTTTTCCAATTTGAATGTTGATGTGAGCTCCCTACTTTTAGTCTAATCTTTTCTTGGGTGGGGGAGGCTGGTAGCGTAAAATTTAAGTTTATAAAATCATGCAAGTGTGTGAAAAATGGGAGAAAATTCTGGCGTCTTTCATTTATCATGTCAGTTGTCATTCATACTTCGATCAGGTGATGTTGCTGTTAGGATTGCTCCTCTACCATTATCCAGGATTGCAGAAGAAGAGGATGCAGATGCTTTGGTTTTTGCAGTGACCTCCAGTTTTGTCACAGAGATGCTCTGATGTGTAAAGAAGGGTCTCAGGACTTTGAGACTTGGATTTCAGATTTCCAAAAGACTTCTGTCCTCCCTCATACCTGCTACAGCGAGAAAACATTTGTGAATATGCACCAGTCGGGAAATCTCCTGTATCTTCTCTAATCTTTGAGAAGCTATTCTTTTCTACATTGTGAGTCAATTTTTTTTTTTTTTTAAATTCACTCTAACCACCGCCTCTATCCTCTCTGTCCATTGGGACAACTCAATCTGGTACTAGCTGAAGGTGATTTGTGTCTCTAGCAAAAGTATAAAACAGTTTCTGTTTCTGAAACACAAAGTTGTTAATAAGGCCTTTAAGTAAAGAGAGTCAGAGTAGAATACTGATTATTTTCAGGAGGAAAGGGAACTTAAAGAAGTTAAAGTTGAATTTCTTCGATATTGGAGTGGTAATAAGATAGAAATTATCTCAATAACTTATCCTGCAACAATCTTCTTCATGTATATTTTAAAAGGGTGCCAACTTAAACATTTGGAGCAGGAATGGTGGATATAGAATGTTTGTAACCACTGCTTTCTTCCCCACCTAAGGCAGGTATGGCTAAGTGATCATTGCTATCAATGGTCCACATTTGCTTGTTAATTTGCAACTTAATGGGTAAAAGCCAGTACTAATTAATTTGAATCAGAAACTGAGATGAGGATATTCTTACCATCTGTTCCTAAAAGATTATATGATGTGGGAAATCCTAAGAATTTGTGATGTTGCCATGTGGAGATGAAAGATCAAGGGTGGCGAGGAAGGAGGGAATAGACACTTGATGTGTTTCAGAGAAGTTGTGTGGACCTTACCCTTCAAGCATATACACTCTGAAGCCATTGTGATCTTCAGCCATTGTTCTGAGACCTTTATACTATGAGTTTATCAGGAATAGTCAGGTGTGGGGAGATGGATCTATTAAAAATGAAGTGATGTATTGATCTATTAAATTTCTTGGTTGAAAAAGAAATTTGTAGGAAAGAAATCAGGAAAATACATGCCCTAACAAATTATCACTGCTATGAAATCAAATTAATGTTAGAAAGCCAATAAAACAATTTGAAGAAAATAAAAAAAACTATTAGATATTCCTAAGGTATAATGCCTTCAAGGTAAGATAGTATCATGGACCATCTCTGAAACAGGAATGTTTGTGATGAATGAACCAGTTAGCCAATGTCGTGGATGATGGTGAGATGTTTTACCAAGAAACAAAATAATTATGCATATATATAAAATCTATTTATATTTATATAGTGTATATTTATATATTTATATAGTGTATATTTGTATAGTGTATATGTACTTATATACTGACTAAAATAGATATCACATATATAATGTATTGCATTTACATAATTAGTCTTATATTTATATTTATAAATATATTATATCACAAATATATATAAAATGTATTATAAGCAATTGACTTATTCAATCATGGTGCTGAGAAGTCCTGAGTTCTGCAGGTTGAATGGTTAGTGAGCAACCTGCAGACCCAGGAGACCTAACAGCATAGTTTCGGTTTGAGGCTGGAAGGTTTTAGACCCAAAATTGCTGATATTTCACCTGGTGTCTGAAGGAGGAAAAAAGTCCTAGTTCAAAAACAGCTGGAAGGGAGGAATTCTCTTTTTTGAGGAAGGTCATCCTTTTTCTTTTTTTTTTTTTTAAGATTAAATATTATTTATGCATAAATGAACTGGGGTACAGGCCAGAGATTTGGGTGTTGAATGGATTCACCAGAGACAGAGTAGGGAGAAGAACAGGCAGATCTACTGAAACACACTGTGAGGGGAGCAGTGGGCGGGTCAGGAGAAGTCTCCCTAGCAGGGAATCTGATAGTTTCATAGCCCACCAGGGAGAAGCCCAAGTCACCTTCTACTTCTCAAAACTTCAACAAATTGGATGAACCTGGCTTACCCACAGTAGGGTCATCTGCTTTGCTCACATCACCATTGGTTCATGCTAAAGTTACTATCATGTAAAATCACTGTCATAGAAATAGCCAGTTTAATATTTGTTGAATTATCTGGGTGCCAGATATATAGTTTAGAAACAATATTCTTTGTCTTTTCTTTTCTTTCTTTACTAATTGTATTAAAGTTCCTTTCCATTGGGGGTGGGGGTAGGGGGAAGAAACCCTAATCAAACCATCACATTAGCTATGTATTTTCATTATCTACTTTAAGATCTCGCTTACATTAATTTATGGTATTTAATGTGTAGTAGAAACCTACACAAAGGCACACTTATCCACACATTTAGTACATGAATGAAATTTAAAGTAAATTTTCCCTATGGGGTTTTTTCTCTGTACAATTTCTTTATCCTCTTTTCCTAATTTGCTTGAATGCCATTTGAAATCTAACTTCAGATACTGGTAAGCATTCCTAAGATTTCTGGCTTTTCTGCCTTCATTTTCTAATGTAAAAGACAAACAGCTGAAAGAAAATAGAGCCAAATCTGGTTGGCTCTGATGCATATTTCAGCTACTTATATCCATTCCATAGCTACCAAACTTAACTTTTAAGACAGTATGAAGACCCTTAGTCACACTATAAATTTTATATCAGCAAACTTTATAAACTCTGAAATCAAAAGTAATTATACAAACAAAATTAAATCAGTTTAGTGGACATGTGAATTTATAAAAAATCTAAGTCACAGGGTAATCCTCTCATTTTCCAACTCATTTCTGGAAAATGCATTATAAACACATTGCATTTTCCCACAGGATCCTAAAATCACAATTGCATTCCTGCTCAGTTACTCACAACCAAATAAGTCATGGTTGTGACCAACATATTATAAAAGCAAAGATAGTTACAATACATTTAATAATACATTTAACAATACAATACATTTAATACATTTAATAATAAAATTATTTTAGAAGTGCTGTAGAATTAGAAGAGTTTGTTTATGGAGATTCTACTAAAACGTTTGTATTTAACTTAAAAATGTAGGCCAGTCATTTAAAATATCAAAATGAAACACTGTAGGGAGTCAAAGAAAACAGACAGGGCTTGATAAGTATCATTTCTATAGGCCATCAGTTCCTAATCCTACATGCACACCGACTTTTGCTTCAGAAACTAACCTTACTGAGAGAAGTAAATTGTTGATGTTACATACCAAGACTAAGAGTTGCTCCTAAAACCCAGGCCCTTTGAGCTCAGCGGAATTTAACATTCCTTCTAGTCTGGGAAGGATCATCAGACATCTTTCAAAACTGGATAAGATTATGGGAGGAGAAAGGGCTTTCCAGGCTGAAGGAACCCCTAGAGCAGCGACTCAATTACCCCAGAAGCAGCGAAACTGAGTAACTACCTAACAAGTGAATTCGGTCCAGCAAGACTTACCAACTTTGCAGGCTCCTATCACAGTCCGTGCTGAAAGTTATGGGGTGTGAATCACCCACCACCTCTGCTCAGGATTCCTGCCATCTAGACCATAGGACCTTTTAAACTCAGAAATAAAAATTATAATCCACTAATTCAAACCCATTTGTTTAATTGCTGCTCTATTTTACATACCATAAGGAATAATGTTAAGACATGTTTACTGACACCTAAAAATGAAAGAATTTTCAGCTACTGGTAGCACAGCTACCACAAAACAACCACAAATTAGTTTAACAATAATGGTGATTGCATTCTTAGAGTTGAACTGGGCTTTTGGGGGGGATTAGAATGAGTCAAGTAGCTTCAAAACTATTCAGGGAAGTTTAACCAGTGTTCTGGATCAATTTCCTTGTAGCTAGCTGATTATTTTAAATTATGCCGTTAACCTTACTGTATGCTCTATGTCTGTCCTTTTTAAAAATTTAGATGTCACTTAAATACCTAAAGACATAATTAAGCACTTCAGTCATGGTGAGGAGAGTTCCTTTTCTACCTTATCCTCCCAAAACACACTTTTAAGTGCGATGGACAACTTGTATGGCAAAAATTCAAGGAAGAATTTTTAGGGAGACACAGGTAAAGAACTTAAGTCATAATCCAGCAGTTGGCAACACAGGACTTTCTTTAGCATTAATGAAAAGGAGGTCTACCTCTTTTCGTTTCCTCCCAAGCCTGGAGATTTATTAGGTCAACTTTCTGTGGAGCTATAGCAGATGATGAAAAATGAAGTCTTGGTGATCTGAGGCTTGTTACATCCCAACACTTAATGTATAATTCCAAAAACCAGGACATGGTCTCACCTAAATATGTCATTGAAACAGGACATCGCAACTTTACTTCTAGCTAGCCTCTGTCTCCATTGACATTGTGCCAATTGTCCCATCATCTCTCTAAGCAACAAGAACCAGGCAAGGGGCACATAATGCATTTAGTTGTCATTTCTTTTTTATCTCCTTCAGTGTTGAATCTCAGTTGTCCTTGGCTTGCATGGCCTTCAAAAGTCACGTGTCTTGTGGGATATCCCTGAAGTTGTATATGTCTGACAAATCCTCATATGTACATATGTGGCAGGAATATTAGAAACACCTGTCTTCTTAATAGATCTGATCAGATGGTTTGTGATTTAACTTTTGTCCACTATTGTCATGTTTTCTTTGAATCCTTGATCTAGGTGGCTTCAGTCAGGTTTCTCCTGTAAAATTATTTGATTCCCTTTATACTAACCAGTATTTGGGGAGAGTTTTTGTGCAAGGTAGATTGGACTGCAGAGTGAGACTAATGCCATTACTATTTTATTATTTGGCTATGTAAATAAATCAGTGTCTCAAATTGTCATCCATTAATTTTAGTATTTGCCATATTTTGGCAGAATAATTAAAATACTTGCTAAATGTTGATTTTTTAATTTAAGCATACCACTTATATTTGTTTTTGCATCCTACTATAAGATTTCTTCTCCCTATTTAATTTGTTAAATAAATTCAATTATGCACATTTCTATTGTTTAATTTGTATATAGTGCATGGACTCACATAATTTCCTGTTTCTAAAACACAATTTCTTATAATTTGTTATTTATTTTGATATTTGCATTGCTGATATCTTTTCTTTTTGAGTTTCCAAATGAGAGGCTGTGGTCTTTGTGTTCTTACTGTGCTTCATTGCATCTGGACCAGTCTGAGCAGTGAAGGAGAACTGTCTAAAGCACTGTTTCTGTTCTCCTTACCTGGGACCAGTACTTTGGAGCACCCCAACTTCTCTGCACGTTTCCCCTAGCTCAAGGGCTTGTTCCTTCACACCATTTTCCCTTCTCACCTCCTTCGCCATCTGTCTTCCCTTTCCTGCAGCCTTCAGGCTTTTCTCTCTACCTGTCTTTTGTTCAGTGTATCATGACCCCACCTGGGTATTCTGTGCATTGTCTGTGTTGGTCTTGATGCCCATCAGGTATTCATTTTGCCCTAAGTCATAGATTCTCTGGTTGGGGTGTTCCTTTTGTTAATGGTTAAATGGTTTCTCTTAGGAGCAAAACAAGGAACCTGCTCTTACAAATGCATATTTCTTGGTTTATGATACCAACTGTTCTCTTGTCTATAGGCATGAAAACACATTTCTTTACTCCTCACTTCAGCAGAGTAACTATGCTTCTTTAACTGAAGAATTTAATAAAAACTTGCCTTTTGGCATTATGGATCTACAATTGCTATTTTATAAGCTGTGACTTGGTGTACTGTGGTCTGTTGATGCTGTTACTGTTTACATAACAAGAACAATGCTTTCTTTTGGTAGTGTGTAAGATCATTATATTGAAATAGTGGGACACAGTTCATGCATTTGGGAAGCAACTTAATTTTCATCTCCCATTTAAAAATATTTTCTATGGGGCCAATTATCCATTTACCCTGTAGATACTTTCACCATTTTTATATTATCTTTAGGTTCTTTGGCCTTTCAGACAATCTCAAGCCATTCAAATATTTATTTTAATGAAGTAAAAATTCAAATTCATAGATGTTAAAGGCTGTCTTTTTATTTAAATTAGGTTACCTACTTTGTAAGGAACTGGCTTCTTTACACTTCCAGAGAGTGCTTTTTGCCCTCTCAACTTTTGAAGCCTCAGCTTGTTCCTTCTCTAGGATTGAAAGTGGTATGAAACAGCAGATGTTTTGTCTTTGACCCTGATGTATGTTGGTTTCCTATGGTCATGAAGAAGGGAACAGTCAACTTTTAGTGTGAAAGTGATTTTTGAAGATTTCCTCCTTGATATTGCACTTACATTTCTCTGATGTGAATGGATGGGAAGAAAATTGAACCTACGTTTCTCTAATGTGGAGGTATAGGAAGAAACCTTCCTACCACTCTGGGTACTTCTTGAACTTCTGGACCAGAGAAATTAACATTAGCTAGATTAGTAGGAGAAAAGTATTTTAATTATGTATGTGTGGAGATTCTACATGGATGTAGATTCTAAGAAAATGGGACAACACAAGAGGATTTATATCTAGAGCTATAAATGGTGGAGGGAGTAAGAGATTTCACAGAGAGGAGGGGGACTCATCTGATAAGGAGAACTTTGATGATGAAGACTAGAAATCCTGCAGTCATTTTTTCCCTGCCATATAGTAGGTTTCCCACATAGTAAAGCTATTTGTAGTAAACAAACAACAACAACAAAAAAACTTAAAAATTCTGAGTAATATATTCAGTTTTCATTTTTCTATGTAAAAGAAATGGCACAATTTCTTGTAAGTCTACAGGGTCTTCATTGTCTTCAGTTTGAAGTGATCTACATACCAAAGTGTAGTTTTAGGGAGACCTGCTTTGGACATCTTGGGACGCCAATCTGAACATGGTAGGGAGGTTTATCCTTCACAGGTTAGTACATTTTCTGGCAGATTCTTACTAGTTTTCCCTCAAGCTCTTAAGAATCTATCCATGGAAGGTTTACTTCCTATTGGAATTCTATTTTGTCAGTAAGACAACATCCAGGCTAATGTGTCTTATGTTAGCAACATAGAATTCAGTAGCATGATCTCTCTAGGCTGCCTTCAGAGAGACAGGTTAGCCAAAGTCAGTCACCAGTCAGATTTATCAAGTGAGAGACAGATGTCAGGGGGTTGTAATCCCCAAGCTCCAGAAGAACAATGACAATTTTTTTTTGTCAAATTTAACCTTGAAGAACAGGAGCTGTCCTACCTATATGCAGATTTTTTTTTCAATAAATACCTTAGGGAATTGCAACAACTTATAAAAAATTTGTAGATGAGCCACAAAACTTAGAATTAAAAAAAATAGAAAAATTTAGGTATGTAATGAATGCATAGATTATGTAGATAAAGTAGACTTATCATTTGCTACCACAAAATAGACACAAAGCTATTATAAAAAATTTGAATAATCACAATTTACAAGAGGGCTTAGAGACCATACATGGCACCGCTTGCTATTGAGAAATGTAAACAAAGAGCAGATTGTTGGCAGTTAATTAATGTTTTTTGGGAAGTCAGAAGTTATATGGGATTTTTGGCTGTGCTCCTAATGCCGGTCTTGATGAGAATCAGTAATACTGGGTCATAAGCAACTTTCCTTTTCCTAGTCTTTTCTATGCTTAACCTTCTCTTGTCTCTTGAATTTCATTTTCTCTTTGGGATGGTGGTACTGATTAGCTAAGGGGTCTGTGCGATCCCGATGTCAGCTTGAGGTGGAGGAGAATCCCGTTTCTCAGATGATGTTTTCAAAAACCCTCTTTAGGTTGTCTTTGGAAAGCAGGATGATGTTATTATCTGTTACCCATTTTTTCAAACCGAAGATACAGTAAATCCCTAAATAATTAAGAATTAAATGTTTCTCATTCAGGGACCATTTCTTGATAGCTGAAGTATGATGCTGAAAAATCTAAGTGTTGATAGATTTTTTTCTACGATTATATTTTTGTTGTTCCAGCTCTTTCATAATATTCCTACTTGTCTCATGGTGAGATTATGAAAATTACAGTAGTATAAAATGTCTGAAACTAATGCAGGGGAATCTAGTAATTATGTGACATATATCCCGTTATTTTTCTGCCAGGCAGCTGCTACACAAGTGCTATTATCTATACCTTGTCAGCGGAGAAAATGAGGCTAAAATGAAAACTATTTTGGAATAAACGTGTATTAAATTTGGAATTTGATTCGCAAGTACTTACTTTCCAAAGTAGCTACAAAAGGTCTATAGGAGAGAATAAAGAATAGCTTTATTCTACTTGAGTAAATGTTTTTGGTATCATGTAGTCTGCTTAGGTTACAAGGTATTTGCAAAATAAGTTTTGGTCAAGTTTTGACAGGTTGCCATTATTTGGTCTGTATTTTCATTCATTAACAATTTATAAATGACATTAGCTGGCTTATAAATATTAGGAAAATCATAACATACATACTTGTTATCAATATTTTGTGAATGGATCACAAAGAAGCTGTGAAGAAATATTGGCAACTCAACAATTGAGAAAAGGGGGCAAGTTATAAATATCATAGACATGCAATTACCAATATGCACTTGACTGCAAGGTCAAGATAATAACATTAAAAAATAATGCTAGTTTAGTATGCTGTGAGACATATATTATTTTTAGAATTTGTAATTTTATATTAGACGTTTATGTGTTGATACCTTTTAAGCCAGTCATTTTACCTGTAGAAATTTATTCTTCAGACTGTGATGTATGTATATGAATTATTATACCTAAGTTCATTGGTAGAGATGGGCTCATATAACTCAGAATAAATTTACATACATAATACAGTACTCACCAACCACTAATAAATTGATATATAGCTTTCTTTATTCACACTTAAGTAACTGCCCAATATATTATTAATTGGGAAAAAAAGCAGTATAAAAACTGATGTGTATAGTATTCAATTATTAGGAAAAGAGTATAAATATTTTTCTTTGTGTTTAGAATTATCTGGAGGAATAGTTAATTAAATTTTTGTAGTGCTTGCTTCCAAGTAATGGTACTCAAATATGTATACATTTCATTACACTATGAATTGGGAATACAATATAGAAAAAGACAAAAGTGTTGCCTCAGAGATCTTATGTTTTAGATACTAAATGATTAAATATAAATAAAATTATTATAGATTGAGACTACATTACATAGGGAATTGCTGTGTATCAGACATTTTGAAATATTATATTTTCATTTTCATTATTTCAAAACATTTTATTTCCCTTTATATATAAATTTTTGACCCATGGGTTATTTAGAACTCTGCTACTTAGTTTCCAAATAACGGGGGATTTTTCAGATGTTTGTTACCGAATTCTAGTTGAATTCCATTGTAGTCATAGAACATACTTTGTATAACTTGATTCATAGCTTTTTAAAATGAAAATAGATGGAAATTAATCCTATTGATTCAGCCTACTTTCTCTGTAAAGCCTCCATACCTTTTAGCCAACATACTTTTAAATCATCAACAAATACTTATTTTTCTAGTGTATATTTACCTCAGTAAATGACTACACATATCCATTGAAGAGGAGGATTGAAAGTATCACAACAGAAAATAATGCAGGCCTTTTTCCTGCGGTTGTGGCTGTCTTTTCAGTCAGTGGGTTTCCACTATGAACCTAAAAATCAGTTCAGCTCTGGAGACTGAACAAAGGATTAGAACTTTTATTAGGATTATCACCTTTATCATGGTGTCCTGCTCCTGCATTATTGCTTTTTTCACCCCTAAATTAAAAGTGGTTACTTGGCTTTGGTTGAATGGCTGTCACTTTTGCTTCTTGGATACCATTTCCTACTGTCATTACAACATGCGGGCCTAGCAGCCTTGGCTGTCCCTCTGACTGTGCTGGTGCTCATAGGAATTGCAGCCTCCTGCTCTTGCTGTGGAATCTCTTACCACCTGGCCTCTGTTATTCCTGAATTCTCACCATCTTCTGAGCTAATAGCCAGCACAGTGCTATGAACATTTCTCTTGTGCCAATCCTGGCCTGCCAAGAAGAGCTGCCACTGAACTTAGTGGTTCTGTTGGTCCATCACCTGCATATTCCTTGATGCCATGGTGGATACCATAGATCAACACTCTGGTAGATTTTCTAGCCTTCCATACTACGCTATTCCACCCAGTCTCCCTTCTTTTATTTTCTTTAAGACAAGCCAGGCATTGTTGACAGAAGTTGCCACTTTTTCCAGGTCTCCAAGAGACCTCTAAGAGATCTGTAAATTGGACATTCCCTGGGGATATTGACAAGGTGCTAAAATCCGTATCATAACAAAATGATTCTAAATCAAATAAATTCTCACTTTTCAATATTCTTCCCCTGCTCGATTAAATACCTCAATGTATTATTGAATGTTGCTGTAAAATGGTGACTAATATTTGTAGCTTATAAAGCATAGTGCATCTTTCCTCTTATTGGATCCATTATGTCCCTAGGAAGAGTATGCTGGAACTTACCTCTAGTTAAACAGTTCTTGAGGGGAGCATGTAATGTTTGTGAGGCAACTTCCATGAAAACAGAATTGATAATTGTTATTGGGGCAAGTGTGAACTATTAGTGTCAATCCATAGGTTTCACCCATTCAAATGGCTTCATTCATGTTTAAGGGTTCAGTTTTTCTACCAGGGACCTGAAATTTACATAACACACCTGTCTTGGCTGAGCATTAAATATTTCTGTGACTAACAACCAGGTTTTGAGTTTACTACTTAACTGTGTCTTCTATCTAATACAAGGCTATCTAATACAAGTACTGAAGAGGACAGTACTTTAATGTTTACCGTTAATGACTTGTTAAGAACCCTCAATTTGTCACCCCTCTGTAGTGTGTCAATAGAAATGAGTAGGCCTGTTTTTAAGTGGCTATCATTGCACATGGCACAGCATGTCCCTCCACTGTGTCATTTTTCCAGATTATTACTGCTGTAATTTTAACAACTGTGATGCTACTCTTGTGTCAAGGACAGTCTTCAATAACTAGGATTGTATTCTATTCAACTGCTGAGAAGTAGCCAGTCCAATTCTTCACTATATATTGGGCAAAAGGCCTAGAAGCAATGACCAGTCCTAACCTTGACCTTACTGCCTTTATCTTGGTTTAGTTTGGGCCAACGAGATCCATCAGCTAAGTTAGAGCTAAATGTTAAAAATATTAATTAGTTAGGAAAATATCTGGGCTCCAGTCTGGCTTCAATATAAGTGTGATAGTTTCAGAGAGCAGCAGCAGAAATCCTCCTAAGAGAACCGGGGGATTTATACCTCCTGTAGTCAGAGATTTGAGGGGCATATTCTTTTTCATGTTCACCATAAATGGCAAGTGATAAGAAGAACTGTGTTATGGACATACTTTTATTTAGAAAGCTATGCAGGTGATACCAATATGCATGTCTAGTTTAGAAATAGTGGTAAAGGATAAAATGGAAAAGGCTCAAATGTAGAAAAATGAATTCATGTCATTATTTAGAAGCAACAAATTAGAAGTCCTATGGAAAGAAAAATAGTGGCTATAAATTTCAGATTAAAACCTGAAATACATACCAACTATATCTCTTCACTTCTGAGCCTTTCCCCTCTAACCTCCACATGCACAAAACTGTCATCTTTTGTCTGAAATATTATACTAGTTTCCTACATGAATGTTAAACAATTTACCCCACCAATGTTTTCTTTTGACTATCGTCAGATTAAGTTTTTACAAGTCAAGTTTTATCCTTTCTCAAACTCATCACATCTTAGGATAAAATCTGAAATTTTAAAGGTGGCTATAGCTTAGCTTATGCTCAGTTAATAACTCATCTTCCACTTTTGTTTCTCCTCAGTATCAATACTCTAACCTCAGTGACTAGCTTTTAGTTCTTTGAACCACTTCCCTGGTGCCTTGGCATCTCTATATCCATTGTTTTTATACTGAACAATGTCTATTCCTCAGCCATTGTGTCCTTCCCTAACACAAAAGGAAAGACAGGAAAAGAGTGTCAAGAAGATGATAGCAATCAATCTTGTCAAAAGTATCTTGGTGCACCAGCGGTTCAAAATCAAGAAATTTCTTTGTGTTTATTGGTTTAAAATGTCACTGGTTAAATTGGCGACAAATATTTAAGTAACATGAAAAAAGTACAAGGTTTTTAACTCTTTTGGAGTAGGTTGGAGAATAAATACAAAGTCAGAAACCAGAGAACTACTTTATTTTTTGATGTTTTTATTGTGATTAGTTTTTCTCCTGTGTCTCTCATCTGGTTCTCCTATATTCCTCCAATAAGTGAAACCATCTGATAATTTTCTTTTTCCTTCTCACTTACTTTACTGAGCACAATCCTTCTACTTCTATCCATGCTGCTGAAAATGGCATGAGTTTATCTTTTTGATCACTGCATACTATTTCATTGTGTGCATGTGTATATATACACATCATATATATACATCACATATATGTGTGTACACACACACACACACACACACACACACATCATATATTCTTGATCCAGTCATCTATATTTGGGCATTTGGGTTTTTCCATGTTTCATATATTATAAATAGTGTTGCAAAATGCATAGAGAGATACAAGTATTGTTTTTGATTAATGCTTTTGTGTGCTTGGGTAGCCTTATGACCCAGCTCCACTGGGTCATAAGGCATTGCCAATTTTAGTAGATTGAGGAAACTTTATACAGCTTTCCACAGTGGCTAGACCAGTTTGCATTTCCACCAGCAGTATAAGAGAGTTCCTTTTCACTACAAACTTGCCAACATTTGTTAGTGCTAGTTTTTTTTTTTATATGTTCCATTCTTACTTGTGTAAAGTGATATTTCATTGTGGTTTTGATTTGCATTACCCTAATTACAAGAGATGTGGAACATTTTTTTTTCATATGCCTGTTGGCCATCTGCATTTTCTCTCTGGAGAAGTGTCTTTTAAGTTCTTCTGCCCACTTTTTAATGGATTGTTTACTTTTGTTGTTGTTGTTGAGTTGTGTGAGTTCTTTGTAGATTCTTGTGATCAGCCCCTTATCATTTGTCTGGAGTGCAAAAATTATCTCCCCAATCAGTAGGGTGTCTCTTTGTTTTGGTTAATGTCTCTTTTGCTGTGCAGAAGCTTTTTAGTTTGTTGAAATCTCAACTGTTTAATTTTTCCTTCACTTTCTTTGCTTTGGGGGATAAGTCTTTAAAGCTGTTGCTAAGATATATGTCATGTAGTGTTTTACCTATATAGAAAATTGAGAATAATTTTAGACTGTCTTGAGAAGACAAAGGATTGAAGCATGCCTCTGTAAGTAGGCCATAGGGTTAAGAACAATTTGTTTTATGTGTTTGAAATTTGAGAAAATTGAGCATAGTCTTATCTGTATCAGAGGAAAATTCCAGTAGAAATATTGAAGACAAACAAGAATAGGATATTAAATATAATTCAAGGGAAGTTGCAAGTGGATAAGATCTAAAATAAAGATGAAGGGATTTGCTTTGAAGAAAAGGAACCCAATATCTTTGTTACCAAATTACCAACTAGTAAGCCAGGCCTGGATTTTTTCATGTCTTCACTCTCCTAAGTAGTGAAACAAGAATCCTAGCATCTGTCTGAAAGCAAAAGATTTAGGCCACATCAAGTGGTCTGACCATCTTAGGCATGACTTTCATTTGTATGGTGAATATTTTACTCTGCATATATTTTTATGGTAATTTTCTTAATTAGATGGTATCATCTATACCAAAGTGTTTTGAGATTAAAAATAACCCCCTTTAAAAGCTACAGAAAAGTCAATATTATGATGTTATGATAATATGACTACTGGCCCTTCAGGTAGGGGCAAACACCTCCTTCCATTTTCCAGAAATTGATTACATTGTATTGTCATTGTCTCTCTCTTTTCAATCATAGGAGGAGAAACATAGTTAAAGGTGAAATACTTCTGGATCACACAGCAAGTTTGTAACTCTGTGTGAGGTACTGAGAAGTCCAGAAAAACCAACATAATGTATTTTTTTCTCACTAATGACCATCAGCAATGGTTTATTAGATTATAATTTTTAAATAGATTTTTTCAGCAGTTTTATGTTCAATTAGTTTCATTGTATATTCTCCAAAAGACACTTTTAAAGTAAATATCACTTACAAACTTCATACTAATAAGCTCATGTGATCAGATAATCATACTAGTATAAGATGGTATGGAAATTTCAATACATATACCATGGAACCATACAAGTGCTAGAAAAGTATCTTGTTGGCTTCCTATAATAGGAGTTGTGTAGGTAAGTTTCTATTCTTCTTATATCTTTTGTTACAGAGCTTCCATGTGGTATTTTATACATTGAATTTTGTTGGAATAAAGGATTCGGAGGGGAATGTATAGGGATTTCCTTATACCTCTTGCCCTGTCACATGTATTGGCTCATTGTTGACATCATTTACATTAGGATTTGCTCTTGCAGTTGTATATTTTATGGGTTTTGACTAATGGATAGAGATATGGCCCCATCATTGTAATGTCATATAGAAGTTTCACTGCTGTAAACATCTTCTATATTCTAGTTTATACATTTGTACACTACTTGCTGACAAAGTTGTATCCCTCCTAGCTTCATCAGCTCTCTGCCACAGATGTTTTGATCATCTGCATGACTTACACTGAACACAGCCTCTTCTGTGTTCTGTACACTTGTTTTTTTTCAGGGCCAGCTGCAGAACACAACAAACACCAAATCTTGTAGATGGGAGGGAAAACCTCATTTACTAACTGCTTCTATTGGAATTACCTCACTTTTTGTTTTTATTTTCCATGAGCATTCAGGAATCTGAGTTTGACACACTTGCTTAGCACTCCCTCTATTGACAGAATTTCACATTTTCCATGTGTTTTATTCATGATTTCTTCCACTTGTCCTAGGGATGTAATGTTTACCAACATCTATATGACAAGAGAGAACTTACAATATGGATTAATGGAGCACTTTTATTTATTTATTTATTTTTTAAAAAAACAGAATCCTTTTTCCAGCAAAAGTCAATGTATAACAAAAGATATAAGGAGAATAGAGACCTACACACCTCCTATTATAGGAAACTGGCAAGATACTTTTCCAGCATTTGTATGGTTCCATGGTATATGGATTGAAATTTCTGTGCCATCTTATACTAATATGATTATCTGATCACATGAGCTTATTAGTATGGTGTTTGTAAGTGATATTTGCTTTAAAAGGGTCTTGTAGAGAAAATATACTGAAACTAGAGCAAATTTAGATTAGTCATAAAATTATTTTAATTTTTTGGTCTTACTAAATGTTTGTAAGATTACCTCTTCAAAGAATTTGAGGATGCTCCTCTGTTTATATTTAAGTCAGATGGAGAATGGAGAAAACTTAATGTAGAGCAAAGATACTGTTCACCCACAAAGTAGGTAGTTCTTAAATGTTAATGGTGCTGATGTGCCCTGTTCAATTTGCAAAATACAAGGCTAGGTTGGGGTGCATGTAGCTGATTATAGGACAACAGTGCCAGGAGAGTAGTACCCTGATTTAGTTTTCAGACAGGGCTACAATTTTTGTTAACATTTTCATTACACAACTCCATGGTGCACTGTTTATATCAGTTGACACTACACATGTGACTACAACCAATTTTTGGTAGCTGGAAATAAAGTGTCTTATGAGAGGTGAACATCATTCTATCTTACTATCTTAGCTTGGTAACTGTTGAGCTATTGGTTGGTTAGCCTTGGGGGACTAGCTCAAATTGATCAAACACTGAAGAGTCTGAAGTGTAAACCAGATACGGAGAACAATAAATATGAGTGAATCCAAATATTCCTGTTGATAATTATTGCATTGTTACCTCGATGGAGAAGTCTATGTAGGAAAAAACCATGTAGACACCGGTGTGGTGAATGTGTGTTTCGTTCTCTTTGTCATCTTTTTCACTGGAATTTGCCTTTCTTCATTCCATGACACTTTGCCAATACAGGTGGATATGGGACCTGGAGTGGTCTTTCATGGTAACCCTATCCCTTCAGTTATACTGTTTAATTCAGGAAAGAACCCAGAAGGTATTGTAATGCAGTTTTGAATTTGAAATATTTCCCTGCAGTCCTATTTATTGATAGATGAAATTCCTAGCCTTAATATTTTAAGCCTTTGAATGTACTTCTATATCCAATTCAGCAAATAACTTTATGCAGTCTCTAAGGACAAAGCAAACAGATAGGTTCTGGGATAAATACACAGTGAGAAAAACAAGGCCGAAGTTTGGCTAATATAAAGTAAGAGAGAAAAGAGCTTCCCTCATTCTCTTGGGTCATGTTGAGTATGTTCCCCTTTCTCTGACTAAAAGAGGAATCATAAAGTAGATGCACTTAGAAAAGTAGAATCTGGAGGTTGGAGGGAATAAGAGCAAAACAGCAAGGGCAGGAAGAACAGATGACAGATCCCTGAAATGCTTGAGAACATCTGTAAGTGCTAGAAACAAGTTCCTTTTCTACTTGTCTACTTAAGTTAGTTTTTTTCACATGAAATATTTCTAATACATTTTAAGATCAGAAGGAGAGGTTTTGTCCAATGCCATTAGGCTGTGGCTCACCACACTACCAGGGCTGAATCTTTCCAACTGATAAGAGACTTATCTGCTGGAGCAAATGATATATCCATCTTCTTTACCACCTCCCTCTGTCGACATATATTTCTTAAAATAGAGGACAGTGCAAATTATTAGATTATCATTATTTAGTCATGATGACCTCTTTCCTTTGTCTCGTTGGGCAGACATTTCTCAAACATTTTTTAGGGTGTAAGTCCATCTCTAGGTGCATTTTTCCTTGATTCATCTTTGCTATGGATTATAAACTGCACTATTTGCTTAATGCAGTTGATAAACAGAAGGGTAAGAAGTGAGACAAGTTATCCTTATTTGACTCTTGCTTTTTATGTGAAAATATAAATGGCCAACACACACTCTACAGGCCTCTTCTGTCTTGTATTTTGGTGTGTAAATATTTTAACCAAGATGCTTTAATTGCTCTTCAGAATATATGTGGGGTCAAACCAGTGATACCCTACTTAAAACTTGAGCTTGTGCTTCCTGGTAGTGGAATACATCTGAAAATGAGATAATATGTTTATTTTTGTGATGCAATCTCTTTTTCATATTTTAAAACAATAGCTATTATAAATTATATTTTGATACACAGCGCTTCACATTATCTTACATAATTTTGGTAAGATGGCATTAAATATGACCTGAGGAAGGTTAAATCTAAGCTGTTAAATCTAAGCTGTTAAATCTGGGGAATGTGGAATGACATCAAGAGTGGGGAGAATACAGACTGATTATCAGGAGGGGAAAGAAAGTGAAGGGAATCTAGACAAATTGTAATTTAGGAAGGCAAAATACAACATGGAAATACAATAACCTGTTGAGAAAAATGTGACTCTTGAGAGATAGAAAGGCCATGTTTGGATTTTCTTTTCTGACATTTAGGTGTGACCTCGAACAATTAACCTTCCATGATCTTAGTCTCCTGAACTTTAAAATGGAGATCTATAAAAATTCTATTGTAAAAATTAAATGAGATATTGTTTCACATAGTTGAAGGAATTTCATAGGCCCTCTATAACACTAGTGTGGTAGCCTCTGAGAGCACCCTGCCTCCTCACCCTATTATTTTCACCCTTAGCAATTCCTTCCACACTGTATCTGTGTTGGTCTGTGTTATCATAAAACAGAGCAGAAGTATCTCTTCTGAGTTTAGATGTTAAACAGATTGAAGTTATTATTATTATTTACATCATTCTTCATTTTGTGCATTTTTAAATCTCAGTTGTAATCCCCATGGGATTCCCACCAACAGTTCACCCATGTGCCATCACCGTAGCCTCATGTTTTCTTCCCACCCCAGTGAAGTTTCTTGTCTCTGCTTCACTTCTGGGGGTAGAAACCATCTTGTAGGCAGTTGAGTCTTACTCAGTCCTACCGGGATGTCTCTGTGGTGAGTTTCCTGCTAGCAGGTCCTGCACACTTGGTCAAACCCAGGTAACTGTGGCCCAGCTGACACTGTCTGTAGCCTTGTAAGAGACCAAGAGGCAGAACTGACTAAGCTGCTCCTGAATTTCTGACCCAGAAATTATGCTTTACACCTCTTAAATTTTGGAGTGGCTGTTGTTTCTTGAGGAGCTGTTGGAATCTTGGGACTAGGTTACTTCTCAAGAAGTTTATTTCTATGTGCCATTCAATATATTTCCTACATATATATCATCATATGAAAACTATTGGACAGTACTGGCATTTTTTTTTTTAGATTTTTTAAAAAGAGTTATTTATTTATTCATACAGAACTGGGGTACAGGGCAGAGATGTGGAGGGTGAGAGGATTCACCAGGACAGAGTGGGGGAGCAGAACAGGCAGATCGACGAAGTACACTGCTGAGGGGAGCAG
>NW_004567108.1:20579691-20618073 GCF_000260355.1 Condylura cristata | reverse complement strand
AGTGCTGTGCTTTAACCCGCTGCGCCACCAGGGAGGGCCAGTACTGGCATTTTTAAGGTTGGCATCTTTAGTAAATCAATAAGTGCATGCAAAATGTGATAATTAAGGTAGACTAAACCAAAACTTTAAAATAGAGAATATTATGATCCTCTAAAACTTCAGAGAATTTATAAACACTATGAATTTTATGCAATTATTGTGCTGATGTGATGTCATGTGTTTTTATGCATTTTTAGTCAAGTTTTACTCCTTTTTGAAGATAAGTTTGTCAGCCAAAGAGATGAAGGACTAACAGATTACATGCTCTACAAAGTCTGTTCCAGCTCATAAATTTCCAGACTTCTATAACTGACAGAATTGGGCTGCAGGAGTTCACTGATTCAAAGTCCAGCAAGAGTAGCTGTAAAATTCTGGTGTGGGACCAAAGTTGGGGCTTATGTTGTTTTCATAATGTGAGGGCAAGCGCATGAGCACTGGTATAGATTTGGTTCCTGACTGAGTGACCTTGAAAGATGTGACCTGATCGCTCTGTTCCTCAGTTTCTTCCAGTATTCTAGCACTTTCACCTATTACACATAATTGTTGCGTTAATTATGTGAACGATTTTATGTTAAGTATTTATTTCTGTATCTTCTGCACATATTTAGTGTTTAGTAGTGTTTCTATGATTATTATTGCTTATGGTCTCTGGCTCCAAATGTTCTCCTGGCAGCTTTAATGCTTGGAACCAGACTTAGATTAGGTACTTCTTTTTTCCCAGCAGAACTGCATTATTGTGGTTCAGAACTACATCTCTGTTGCCCACTTCCCTTCTCTTGTTTGTGGAGATAGATCCCAGTAACATGAGATAGTTTTATTAGCTATTTGCTTATGTCACACAAACTTAGCAAGTACAGGCAAAGACTGTTGTTGACAACTATAGATCTCAGCTTTTTCTTTATAAAATGATAGGGTAGAACTATGTACCTTCTAAGGTCTTTTTAACCCATAATAATCAATGAACTTAAAAAATGATACAAAAATACACAGGTAAATGAAACTAGTGATGAAATACAATAAAGGGTACCCCTTCCAATTGCATTTTCAAGTTCTAAGAAATTTCTCTGGACATTTGGATAAAAATCTTATTTTGGGGCCCTCCCTGGTGGCACATTGGGTTAAAGCACTGCACTACGAAGCATAAACCACTTCCTAATGAGTTCGATTCCCGCCTGTCCCGGAGGAGTCCACATGGCGAGGCAGACCTCTCCTGACCCGCCCGCTGCTCCCCTCAGCAGTGTACTTCATCAGTCTGCTTGTTCTGCTCCCCACTCTGTCTCTGGTGAAGCCTCTCACCCTCCGCATCTCTGGCCTGTACCCCAGTTCTATATGAATAAATAAATCTTAAAAAAAAAATCTTATTTTGAAGCCATTATATAAACTATACATACAGAATGGTTGGTATATGTAATATGAAACAAGTATAGTTTTTGGAAAATAAGAAATAACTTTGTAATTTGATAATAAAATTTTATTCAGTTTTGGTACAAATTCTTTGTCCTATATCATGAGGATATATATGTATATATATTATATCTTAACATGCATATATACTCATATGCAAATACCATTTTAAACTAAAATTACAGCATCATTCATGAATAAATTGAATTCACTTTAAAACAACACTAAAATCAGTATCAGTTAGAAGCTTTACTTTTCATGTACTTTTTCAGGAGATTAAAGATACTGTTGTGGAAATGAAAGGCACATATTGTTGAAAATGTTGCAAAGCCTATAAATAACATTTTAGGAAGACAAGTAAAGAATTACAAGTAACTATATATATATATATATATATATATATATATACACACATACATACATACATATATTGTGTGTGTGTGTGTGTGGTTAGAGTCCCAAGACTAAATGTATCTTAAATTCGGTAGATAACTTCTCATTTCTCCCTAGTATTTATCATGATTTAAAAAATGTCACAAAACTACCAGCAGAGGTCCTCAGTCCCATAGTTTATCAATTCTATTTACTAAAAAATATCTTCTATGACAAAACAAACTGATTTCAAGGGCTCATTTGCTTGCTTCCATAACTAATCAAAATGAGTGGCCCATGGGCTTAAATTAATAATAGAAAAATATTCTAAATTAAAAGGCAACTGATGTGTTCATAATGTGTTGAAAAACATACAAATGTATAAAATCTAGGAGTAAAAATAGTAGTTACGTGTTTTAAGAAAAATTTAGCCAATAAAGGTGAAGACTGGTGAAGACTAACCTATTAAGTGTGGGTCTCATTAAAGAAAATCTTTGTAGTTTTAGTCTTTTAGTAGTGTGATTTATTCTACTTAAAAATCAAGCAAAATAATTCATGTCAGACCTTCTTTAGATAAAAAATTTTGAATATTCTATATTTTTTAGTTAAAGGTGAATTTTGGCAAAGAAATAAAGCAATAGAAATAGCTAATGAGAAGTATTGCTGTCTGCAATAGATATGTTTTGAGTTGCAGATCTCCTTCATCCACATTTTTTATTATAATTAGACTCACTGTGAACTCTCTTAAAATGAATAATGAGGTGATCGCCAGTGAAAGTCAGGCCTGTCTCTTGTAGTTTACTAGATCCCTGGTATTGTGTCAGAGTAATTGACAATATGCGTAAAACTCAGATTCCACTTCCGCTGGCAGGAGTTGCAACAGTGCTAGAGATGTAACAGAGGTCAAAGGACAGCGCCAAGGAGGACAGGGCACTCTGTTGGTCTTCTCACCCACGCGCTCAATCACAAGAACACTCAGGCTCAGGGGTCAACACCAAAAGGGTTTATTGAACAATTGGCGGAAATAGTTTCTAAGCCCACAAGTGGCTGGCTCGCTCACTCCAGATAGTTCTCCAGTGTCCAGAAGTCCAAAATGAAAGGCCACTGGTGCAAGATGCAAGCAGCATCATCTCGGAGGATCTGGACCTCGTGGCACACTAGCAAGCAGTAGTTTGGGACCCAACTCATGGGGGCAGCTGGTGGTGTCCACAGGTGGGGCTGCTGAGATGACACCAAATTGTCTACAGCAACAGTCTGGGGTGGACAACAGCAGATGTTGGATTGGACAGCGACAGCACAGGAGGGTGGTGCCAGATGACCAGAAGCGGTGAATAGCTCTGAGATGACCAGGATACAGAGTGCCAGTCACCTGTCAACAGTGCGGACAGCACTGGCCAGTAGTGCTAGTCAGGGCCAGGCACCAGGAGGCAGTGTCACACACAGCAGTGCGAATAGCTTTGGGAGATACTGGAATGGCACAACAGCTCTTTGAGACACCAGGCCGTAGCCCATAGTGCTCCTTTCAGGTGATGATGAACTATTTTCATTTCAGGGTCCCACAACCTACAAGACTGATTGATTGGACCCTTTAGAACCAATCAGCTTATTTTCCATTTTCAGTCTTACTAGCCAGTAAGCTAGGCTTTCACCAGATTGGTTCACTTAGCTTGTACCCTGTTTGTCATTCTACTGAATAGGTGCCAAATACAAAAGGGAAATCTTGGTGTCTGCACTGACTTGCGCTGCCCTGACCACCATGTTGGCCTGGGGCAACATGGGTCTTTCAGTGCCTGTGACTCTAGGGAGCTGCAGTGCTGGACTTGGCCCAGTGGGGCCTCATGATCGTCCCTGTAGTCCTGAACCAAAAGCTGTGGATCTTGCTGTAGACTTCTTTGCCAGAGCTTGCTATGGCACAGGGCCACCTTGCTGAGTGGTGCTGTGTATCCTGGGGTGGTGTGGGAGGGGCGTCACTGCTGCCCATGGTCACTGCTAGCCTCCTCTGTGGGGCTATAAAGCCCATTACCTGCTTCTGGCTATGCTGCTTGCAAGCAGAAGGTATCTGGGGCCGGACACCAGAACTTTGAGGCATGGGCAGGAGCGCAGTGAGAAGAGAGGATTCTGGCTCTCAAACCTAACTAGTGCTTGCCATGGCCATCAAGCCCAGCCCACTGAGGGGGCTTCTGATTAGAAATCATGCACGTTCGCTCTGTGAACTCCCACTGCTAATGCCAAAGCCGTAGGGGCTCAGGCACTCAAACCTAGCTCAGAGAAGGGCAGCATGTTCTGAGGGGGCTTCGGGACTCACTTGCTGCCATTAGAGCTGCACACTAGAGCATCAGGGTAGGAAACTGCCACTGCTCCTGCCAGCACTTTCTGCCACCTGCCCTAGCCAGCCTTCTGGCTGTATGTGCTTGGGAGCTGGCACCAGCAGAACTGGCACATACTGCAGGTTGGATGGTGGCAAAAAGTAGGTCGTGCCATAAGGCTTGTGCCGGAGGATCTGGTTTGAGAGGAAAATACACCTTTGAGACAGTCCCAAGGCTCAGTTTCTCTAAGCCTGAGCTCCCTGGTCAGTGTCATGCTTGCGAGTGAGGTTGTGCTTGGGGAGGGTATGGGGGGGCTGGGCAAGTGCATCAGTGTTACCTCTGAAGCAATAGGTTGGAAGTTGGACAAGGAGGAAGGAAATATTCTGAGGAATGAAATTATGATTAATCTCAAACTTAAAGATGCTTCTAAACAACTGTCTTCTCATTTTTAATTCTTTTTGAAGTTATTCATATTTATTTTTTCTCTGCTCCCAATTTTTATTTAGATTTTTGTGATCTCTGGCTTCTTTGAGAATAAAGTTTTTAGAAATCAGAGACCAGTCACAAATAGGAATATGCTAGACAGTGTCAGCCTTTCTTAAAGATTGACTTTGGAGATTCTAAGTGTTTATCAAAAGCAAGCAGTTTTTTTTTCAGATTTTTAAGTTCTGCAGAGAAGGGGGTGGGTGGCACTTAATTAAATCATGGTAATTTCCATAGTAAGTAATCATCTTTGAAGAGGGACTTGTTTATCTTGTTTCCATATCTTTTTTTTTTAAGATTGATTTATTTATGCATACAGAACTGGGGTATAGGCCAGAGGTGCATGGGGTGAGAGAATTCACCCTGCAGAGTAGGGAGCAGAGCAGGCAGATGGACTGAAATACACTGCTGAGGGGAACAGTGAGCAGGTCAGGAGAGGTCTGCCATACCATGTGGATCATGCCCTTGGCCAGGGATTGAACTTGTGCTTCAGTGGCTTCAATAACTTCTTAGTGCTAAGCTTTAACCCGTTGCACTACCAGAGAGGTTTCCATATCTTTTTTTTTTTTTAAAGATTTATTTATTTATACAGAACCGGAGAACAGGCCAGAGATGTGGAGGGTGAGAGAATTCACCAGAGACAGAGTGTGGAGCAAACAGGCAGATCAATGAAGTACACTGCTGAGGGGAGCAGCGGGAGGGTCAGGAGAAGTCTGCTGCACCATGTGGATCTCCTCCGGGGCAGGTGGGAATCAAACTCATGCAGAAGTGGCTTACGCTTCTTAGTGCTGTGCTTTAACCCACTGCGCCACCAAAGGGGCCCGGTTTCCATATCTTAACCAGCAAGAATAAACTGAATAAAATATTAAAAATAACCAAAAGAATCATCATTTTTAATTTTTGTTGAGTGTGACTGTCCTTTTTCTTTCTTAAAAGTAGGTCTTCTGATAGTCTGTGTTGCATAGTCTGTATAACACAACTTCTACTATGATGTAATACAGCTTTCTGTTTTCAAGGCATCCAGAGGTGACAAAAAAGATATGAGTAGCTAATTTTTATATATACAACAGTGTAGATATGTGTAGAGATATTCAGGTCTAGTTACCAATGGTTTTGGTTTTACATAAATGTTTGGGATCTATTGTATTTTATCAATTTAAATGATTTCATTCAAACATAATGAGCATTTTTCTAGTGCATTAAAAACAGCTGTTCTGGTATATAGTTTATTAATACTTGTCTTTTACTCATAAAACCCTATATATGTTACTATATTTCAGCAGTGCTACTATATATACATTAAATGTAATGTTCCTATGAACAGTATTTAGATCTTCAAGCCCTATTGATAAAATACTTTTGACCAAGTAAAAACTGTATTAAGTAGAATTATTATATGGCGTATTGGAGAGAGTTACATAGAAGCTCAAACATTTGTTTCACATATAAATTAGATCTTAGAGTATATCCAACCGTATTATAGAACTCTTAACATTTCATTATATTCAAAAGCTCTTATTTTTCATTTATGCTCATCTGAATTCTTAAATTCTCTCCACGTGCAAATAAATTTATAAATTTTATGGCTTACTTTGGCCATTATCTTAGTCTTGTTCAGTGTCTTCCTGTGATGTGGTGAAATTGTTATCATATTTCTTTCAGCAACAAAAAATTATCTCCAAATAAGGATTTTTAAAAATGTCATTCCTTCCTTACCACCTGAATTCAAAAACTATAAATTCTCTTACAATTTATATACCAAATCTAAGGCATTCATTGCTCAAGAGGTATGGGTGTTTTTTTTTTTTTTGACATCTTTCTTAATTTAGTTGGACTTCAAAAATTCAGGGTATCTGATGAATGTCCCTAATAACAGATTGGCATTGGAAGTGCATCAGACACTGGTCGGTGTGTGATGAAAGCCTCTTCTGTTTCCTTCCTTACACGTGTAAATCGTACAGGACACCTCCTGCATTCAAAATGGAAATTCTGAAATCAGTGTTAGAGGTGAAATCAGTGTTAGAGGTGAACTTCTGTTTCCTTCCTTACACGTGTAAATGGTACAGGACACCTCCTGCATTCAAAATGGAAATTCTGAAATCAGTGTTAGAGGTGATCTCAGGAGCACTGTTTTTTTTTTTTTTTTTGAGTGCTTGAAAATATAATCTGTAACACTTGAGTAGTACAACCATTTATTTTGCATATTTTGGAGCCATTTTGCTCTCATTTACTCCTGCTTAGTTCCTGGGTTAGGAGTTACTCACAATCCCTTAATCTTTCTCACCTCATTAGTTTTCAGTTTTGCACATCAAATTTCTTCAGTTTTGATTGCTTTTTCTCTATGGTGAGATGCTGATGTGCTCAGATTTAATTCTGTGAAAGAGTTGAGGGGAGAAGGAGTTGGAGGGAAGGCTAACAGAGAATGTCTACTCTGCATTCTAACTGGCAGAGAAATGGATTGGTTCCTACACCCCACACGATGGCTGGACTTTGGAAGTCAAGAGAGAAAGTGATTGTGGGTGATATTAAAAATAGAAATATATTTTAAATGAAGTTTGAATTTTTAATTTCCATGTTAATATTTATAGCTAGTTCACAGTTTACTAGATAGATTAGAAGCATTTCTCTGAACCCCAACTAAACAAAACAGAAGCCACAAAACTTACAACCAGTCATGATTGTGTTAAGAACTTTTAGACTGAGATAGAGACAAATATCTTGGGTTAGGCTGTAGCTCAGACTATTATTATCATTATTAAGCATATATTATTCTCTCAGTAACTCAACACAAGTATGTGTGTGAATAAGGAGACTATTTGTTTTTATAAGGGGACCGTTTATATATGTTACTAAAACTAATTTCTGGGTACTTTTTATTTGATGAAAAATATGTGGGGGATAATGTCTTTTAATGCCATACTAACTTTGTCAGAATAAAGGGGCAAATAAAGTGTTTAATTTAACACCTGTTAAATAAGTATCAATTTTAGTTAAGTGGTAAAAGGGGTTGGGCTGATTGGAGGATATCTTTCATCCACTGCTTCTGCTTTTATTTAAATCTTATTCCTAAACTGTGGCCAACAGTAGCCAAAAGATTGGATCCTCTTTTCAGCACTTTGGGTGGTGAAAGGGAAATTGGGAAGGAGCTGGTTGACCATGTGATCACACTGTTGTGGGTGGTAATGTAAGGTAGATAGACAGTGACAAAGTAAATGAAAACTTCAGTAAATGGAAGCGCTGGTGACCATGAAAGCTAGAAAACTCATTCATTATCAGTCCATACATTTGCCTTTCTCCATTGTTCTGCCTTTCTACCTTTGTCAAAATTATATGAGGAATTATTTGGGGCAGAATATTGATAGTTCATTTTTTTTTACATTGATTATTTTGCAATGTCAAAGTTTAAAAAGTTGTTAGGGCTTACAAGGGTCTGCAGAAAAAGATGTATTTGTTTTCAAGCTCTTTTAAGTGTCATTGTTCTTTTCCCTTTAGAAATATCATGATAATTAGTTTCTCTTGAAACTACTTTTTTTTGTTACTTAGATACATCATGCTATTAATATAAAATATTGTATTTAGAATTTATTATGAATTTACATTAGAGGCCTAACTGTGAAGTAAAAAGCTTGCTAAGAAAATTTTTAGTAAGGTAAATTTCAATGGTATATTTGCCTCATTAGTTAAGCTAATTACTTTCAGTTTAGAAACACTCTAAATATTATTTAATTGTTGTGAAATATATGATTAGATTTCCAATATTTCAGTAGTTAAAAATCATTCTTATCTATTCACTAAAGTAGGACTTTAATGTTGGGTAGCTCAATTAATTTATACAATGGGATTATAAAACTGTACACCTAACATTATGCTATATTTATAGTTATAGATAATAGATACTTTTCATTAAATTAGTTTGTCTTTTAATAGTTAGTGAAAGTTTCATAAAATTTTCCACTATTTTTCCAAAGACATTAAAGAACATGAAAAAATTTTAAATACTTAAGTGGTAAATTTATTTTCATTACATTTTTATAGTAGTAGTAATCTTTATAGTAGAAAGATTACATTAGTTACTACTTATACTTATTGGGTATAAATTTGAAAATATAAAAAAAGAACCAGAGATCATAAATATTCTTACATAATTAGTGGATGTGTGGGGACTTCTACAATATTATTTACAAATGTATGGCATAAAAATACTGTCAACAGTGCAGTAGTATAAAGCACTATAACACAAAATAGTATTAATCTTCTGCCAATGGTTGAGTCACTAAGCATCTCTGAGTTTCAATTTCTTGACTGTAATAGGATTTGGACTGACTATTCTATTGTATAAAGTACTTATAATCCTAAACTAATCTATAATATTTACTATCACATGCCCTTAAGTCAATTTCATTTAATTTTGAATACTATATTTCAAACATCAAGATGCTTGGGATTTGAGTTTATTTAGAAGGTTTATTAGATCAAAGCATTTCATTTTGAGGAAACAACTAAACTTGTGTGATTGTTACTATTCAAGGAAATGCTATGTTATTCCCTGTCAGAGAAAAAGTAATGCATTTGGAAGTTTCATTTTGTTATTGGGATTCATATTTTAGAGTGACCTGAAGAAATCAAAGTTTTTTTTTTCTTTCTATTGGTTGCAGTTGGTATTAGTTATACCAAAGGATGCAATTATTATTTGGAGTAAGATGTTCAAAATATTCCCTCTTCCATACAGCATTTTAAAAACCTTGCTTGGGAGCAAAGTTTATTTTTCATATAGGAGCTGGTGATCTTTTGAAATGGAATTATGTTCCCGTTGTCATGGCAACATAAGATTCCATGCTTTGTGCGATGTATATTTCTCTGAATCCTGGTGTTTATAAGTGTTTTATTCATTGGTGGCAGCGTGTGGTTACTGGCATCAAGAAAAAAGATTAGTCTGATAGCATCTCTGGTGTCTGCCAACTTTGAATTTCTAAGATATGCTAAGCATTCCAAGGAAATGATTACATTCCTCATTTAGGAGGGAAGTGGGATACTAACTCTTACTTTGTATAATCCGCATTTTAATGCGAATGGATATAATAAGTGATTCCCATATGTCAGTGGCTCAGTACAAGAGATTTTTTTCTTGCTCATGACAGATTTGCAGAGGACAAGTCTCTATTAGAAAGGGAGTTTTTGTCAAGTGTCTTATTTTTTTCTTGTCTTCCAGAAGATTGACCTCAGTCCTATGAAGGCTTTTGATGATTTTAACCTCTGGTGCTGTATATAACAGTTTCCACGTGACCCTTAGGCCTATTAAGATTCTCCCACTATCTCTTTCATCTCTATAAGAAGCAGAGAAAGCAAGCATGTAGAATTGTACAGGTTGATTTATAACCAGTCTTGGAAGTGGTTCTGCACACCAATTCTGCATACCTTCCACTGGCCAAAACCCAATCGTATAGTCCTAACTGTAGGAAAGGTGCGTATGTATGTACAAATTGGGAATGGTAGGCAGCCCATCTCTGCTACAGTACCTTTTTGCTTATAACTGTAATTGGAATATTTTAGGAGAAATTGAGATTTCTTTATGTAAAATTCACTTTAAATGATGAAAAAGTGTGGCTGCTACATTAATTAAAATTTATCTTTGTTGTCTTTATATAAAAAACGTACTCAGTTTTCCTTATGAGTTAAGAGTATTCTGAATGTGAGCATTGAGTTCTTATCTTTTATGTTTATTGCTACCTTTGGGTCTCATTTTAATTATGAAGCACTTGACTTCTACTGAAGAGAACCACCTGGCTTATAAAGCAGTAATCATAACAGGACTTTTGTAATTCCTTAGAGGCCAGATGAACCTCATTTGATATAAGCTAGAGTAAATTATTTTGTTCTAAAATACTACTTTTAGTTTAATTATCTGTCAATACAAATTTGATGATCTCTTTGCTGTTCCTTGTACTTGTGGTGAGTGTTTAGGCATGCATGACTGTAAAAACAGGGAAAAGGAGGAGCTTCCAGATTCCTGGGCCTACAAAGGAAAGGTGAAGCTGAACAGGGAGGAGAAGATAGAGAAGACATGGAGAAAGAAGGAAGAAGACCAAGAAAGAGACATAGAGGAGGCACGTAGAGCAGAGAGACATGTGAAGAAGCTGGATATTCTTCTCAGCCTAGGGTTTGTACCAGGGAATTGGGGGACATGAAAGGAGATACTTGAAAGAGACAGAGACATGAGTGAGAGACCTGTGGGGAGGTTGACACTGACAGACTTAAATTTGGGTTTTGCTTTTGCTCTTTTTCTTCCAGACTTGCATGGCCCCTTTTGACTTTTCCCTATTGTTTCCATCAGAAGGTGTCTTAGACTTGTGGCAAGTTTTCGGGCCTTAGTGGTTCTGCTTTGGTCCAACCCTATATGGCTGGGTATTTTCCCATGAAGCAATGGGTAACTTTGGGTGCTTGATTTGGAAACTATAGTCTTTCTACTTTCTTTATTGCACACTAATTGTTTTAAAGTTCTTTTCTATTGAAGGCTTTATACACTGGAGTGTGGTGTCTTGATGTGGTGGATGGCATGACTCATTTAGGGCAGGCAGGTTTGGGGGTCCTGGGTACTCCTCACCCTGCACTATAATGTGACTGATTAAAGGTATCCACAAATTCTTTCACAATTCTTCATGGAGAAGTAGAATCTGTGCATCTCCCTTTGAATCTGGTTGAACTCTTCATAGCTATTTTTTTTTTAAAGATTTATTTATTTGTACATACAGAACTGGGGTACAGGCCAGAGGCTCAGGGGTGGTGAGAGGCTTCACCAGAGACAGAGGGGGAGCAGAACAGACAGATCCATGAAGTACACTGCTGAGGGGAGCAGCGGGTGGGTCAGGAGAAGTCTGCCACGCCATGTGGTCACCTCCGGGGCAGGCGGGAATCGAACTCATACGGAAGTGGCTTTAGTTTCTCAGTGCTGTGCTTTAACCACTGTGCCACCAGGGAGGGCCCATCATAGCTATTTTGATAATAGAATATAACTGATTAGATTCTGTGTCAGGCTTTAGGCCTAGACCTAAGAGAAGGGTAACTTTCTCTTCTGGTCCCTTGGGAGAGATGTGCTTGGAATGAAACCACCATACTCTAGCTCCTGAATCACACTAAGAACCAGATGTAGGAGCTCTGGATAATAGCTCCATCTGATTCCCATCCTGAAGCCACTATTGTTACCTGTGTGAGTGAGTTATCTTGAAGGTCAGTCCAATAGAGCCTTTAGTGTACCCTCAACAAAAACTATCTAGCTGTCCAGCCAAGTTAGAAATGTGAGAAGTAATAATAAATCATTATTTCATGACATAATTAAAACTGTGAACATCACATTTTCCTCACTGAGTTTACTTCTAATTGCCATACCTTCACAAGTTTTCACAAACATTTGCATATGGTTAAATAGTCTTGGGATTTAGAAAAATGTACATGAATCTCTATCAGCTGATTAAGATAATCAATTTATCAATCATTTTTCTATGTATATCAGTCTGTTGATTGATCTTTTTAAATATAGTATGCACAGTCTAGCTTTTAGCTCAGATATGTGGGTGGATTTATATTTGAAATTGACAATGGCCAGAAATAGGTCTAGGAAGATACATTTTTTTTTTTTTGGATTTGCAATAGGCAGTGTTAACAATTTTCTAGTCACTGTGATAAACCAGACTAAGGACTTAATTTAGTAGCAGTCTAAAATTATAATTGGTGAGAAAGTTGGTCTCAGTGCAAAACTTCACACTTGAAGCTATTCAAGATGTAGGGATGCAAATATTGTTGATCAAATGTGAATGCAGGCAGGTTAGATAATGCATAGATTATAATAAGTGGATTTCTCATATTAGAACTGGAAAGCTCCACTAAAGATTAGATATTTTAGGCCCTCCCTGGTGGTGCAGCAGGTTAAAGCACAGCACTAAGCAACTAAAGCCACTTCAGCATGAGTTTGATCCTGCCCCAGAGGTGACCCACATGGCACAGCAGATCTCTCCTGACCCACTCGCTGCTCCCCTCAGCAGTGTATTTCATCAGTTGGCCTGTTCTGCTCCCCACTTTTATTTCTGGTGTGTCCTCTCATTGCCCCTGCATCTCTGGCCTATATCTCAGTTCTGTATGCATAAATAAATATAATTAAAAAATCAGATACTTTAAAATTCTATCTCATAGAGGAGTTTAAATACTGAAATAAAGCCATTACAGGTCCAGTTGTTTGGGTCTCTCCCCTATCTCCAATGAACACAATTACAATGTTAATATTTGTTAATATTATTTTGAAGACTTTACTTGGAACAGACTTATATTCAGGTATCATTAATTTTTAGATATTACCTTTCTCCTATGAAGCAAATTTCATTAAAGGAGTTGGTGTTCTTGGTGTTCTTGGGGAGACATTGAATATTGAAATAGAGAAAAAGGAGAAGTGGAATATATTGCACACATTATAATTTTATCTGAGCTTCAGCTAAATGAACAGTGTTCGTACAGTTCTACATGTGTTACATTCCGTAGGGCTCCTTTGAGCCCATTGATGTTATATACTTTGATATATATGCTTTGAAGAAGGTTCATTTTTGTTGATATTTTATACAATAGTAACACAGTAACTCAACATCATTTGTTAAAACCTACTCCTAACTGATATACTTTCCTTTTATCAATCTTACTTCATGGGGTATGTAAATTTTTGGAAAATGACAATGTGAATTCCAAATAGAATATAGTTCTTTCCTCTACAGCAACATGCTTAGAATTATAATGTTTAGTTCCTTTATGTGTTGTATATAACTAGAATAATAACCTAAGAGGACAGTTTCTCCTGGTAGTAGTGCCAAAGTAATTTAACTGCCAGACTCTACCATTTCATTTTATTTTTTCTTTGGGAACATACAGCCATCTGTCTAGAGACTACATTTCTCAGAATTATTTTGGTCAAGAGTGCCCATATGACTAAGTTATCAATGGAATGGGAACAGAAATGTGGGCAACTCCTATCTCATTTTATTCAAAGTAAAAATTCTGAATTTCTTCTGTATTTCCCTTTTTTATGAAGTTTCTTGTTCATATCTTTCTGCATGAAAGAGAATATGTTTGTGAATCAACTTCATCCAGGCAGATGGAATAATGTCTTAGGGGAGTGGTAGAAGCAACAAAAAGAAGCAGATCTATAACCCTGTGGGTTCTTATTGATCAAAGCGACCCCAGCAAGATTGAGTATTCGCATTGGGATTGTGATTGAGGTTGCTATATGAAAGAGGCATACATTATATCTTATATTAAACCTTGTTTATTTTTTAATTTCTGTTAAATTACCTGGCCTTTATTTTAACGAATATACCTCACCTTCATGATAATAATACATCATCTGTGAGCTCTTCTGTGAAAAGAGCTCAGTATATTACCTGATGATTGTATTTGTTCCTCAGTAACTCAGTGACATTAAAAAATACTTCTGAAAATAATGTGATGGGTTGAGTGCTTTCATAAACGTAATCATGAAACCGTAAGTAACCTAATGACCACATTTAATTCAGGATGCCACTGTGAAGGCATCAGTTTTTTTCCCTGTTAAAAATGTTCCTTATTTTTGTTGTTCACTTATTTCTTTAAAACATAATCTTCTATAGTTACTTAGTAAATATCTCTTTCATTCACTTACTGTATCCTTATTTTTTTCTAAGTAGTAGAGAACCTAAGGAGTTTTCTTTCTTTCTTTCTTTTTTTTTTAAGATTTATTTATGCATAAAAGAGCTAGGATGTAGGCCAGAAATGCAGGGGGTGGGCAGTGAGAGGAATCACCAGAGAGAGTGGGGAGCAGAAGAGGAAGATCTCTTGAAATACACTGCTGAAGGGAGCAGCGGGCAAGACAGGAGAGGTCTGCTTTGCCATGTGGGTCACCTCTTTGGCCAGGGATTGAATTGTGCTGCAGTGGCTGGTAGGCAGCTTTATAGTGCTGCATCTTAACCCCTTGCACACCAGGGAGGCCCAAAAGAACCTAAAGATTTATTGACACTCATCAGAAGATACTCATGCCCTTGTCTGGTTTAATGAAACTTATTTTCCAGAAGTCGGGACTGTGCTTACTACTAGGGTTCTCAATGAATATTTGGGCACTAGATGAAGATAGTTAATGAGGTGTGTACGCATACATACATTTTTATATTTATTCTCACACTGGTGAGAATGGGCCCTATCAACAAGACCAGAAACAGGAAGTATTGGTGAGGATGTGGACGAAAAGGACCCCTTATACGCTAGTGGTGTGGGATCCCCAATGGAAAACAGTGTAGAACTTTCTCAAAATCTTTCACATAAAATCTGCCAGATGCCTCCTAGTTATCTACCCAAAAATACAAAAACACTAATTAGAAGTGATATATGCACATCGATGATTATTGTAGCAATAGAGACAATAGCCAAGTTATAGAAACGGTCTAACTATCCAACTACAGAGCAGTGGATTGAGAAGCCATGGTATATACACAAAGTATATAGAAAAGGTGATGACTTTCACTTGCAACAAGGTAGGTGGAACAGGAAGTGACAATACTCACTGAGATAAATGAGAAAGAGAAAGGCAAATATAATCATATAGTTTCACTTATATGTGCACGATAGGAAAACAAACCAAGAGGGCAATCAAAACCGTCCAGTAACAAATTGTAGAAATCTGTCGATAGAATTAAAGTTATCAGAGGGGGGATGAGGAGGTGGAGAAGAGGAGGTAGTCAGTATACTGTGGAGGGAGTGTGGTTATCTTTGAGGTAGGTGTGGTATGGTAACATACTTCTGAAGAGGTATGATCCTATACCTCTGAATTATGTACAATGTTGTAAACCAATGTTATCTCCATAATTAAAAGAGAACAATAAATGACAGAACTGAAAAATAGGGTATTAAAAATTAAGGAAAAAAATACAGTGAAGTAGTAGAGTGACAAATGGTCTTGAAATAAGCTGTTAGCTTTTGGATAGTCAGTCCACCCAAGACTGACTGACATACAGGATTAGCTGCTGAGTTTATGTTGGTTTGTAGGTACAGAGATGGAACTATACACAAAATTAAAGCAGTAATTTGTCCAATAGGAACTTTCTGGGATGATAAAAAAGTTCTTATATCTGCATTATTTGGTACACTAGCTACTCACATGTGGCTACTGAGTACATGAAATAAAGCAAGTGAGGAAGTGAGGAACTGAAATTTTAATTTTTTATAATTTCAATGATTGAAAATGAAAATTGAAGGGGCCACTTATGACTAATAGCTGCCATGCTGAAGACATAAATATAAGTAATTTAAATAGTAAGGGGTATGAACAAAGATTTAGATATAAGAACGAGCCCGGTAAGTTTTGGGTTTAGTGAGTGCTAAAGTGGGAATTCCAAAGTATAAAAATTTTAAAAAGGCTGCAGAAAGATTTATGTCTCAGGTCCCCTCTGGAAATTGATAAGCTTGTATTGCACTTGCCACTGCACTACTTCAGTTGTGGACACATATACAAACATACATAGACACAGACTTAAAATGAGAACTATTTATTGATATAAAGAACACTGGATTTGCTGATCACGGTTTTTTTAATTGAAATTTGTGTTTAAAAGTTACTAGTTTTTTAAAAAGTATGCCATTCTGATATTGTATTCATCAAAACATCCAAAATTGAGCTACCAGAGTCTTCAAAAATTTATTTCATGAAAAGCCATGACATGTTACCTTGTAGCACTGTTTTTTGTTAAAGGATTTATTTATGCATACAGAGCTGGGGTACAGGTCAGAGGTGCAGGGACAGTGAGAGGCTTCACCAGAGACAGAGTGGAGAGCAGAACAGGCAGATTGACGAAGTACACTACTGAGAGGAGCAGTGGGCGGGTCAGGAGCGGTCTGCTGCGCCCTGTGATCACCTTCCCCGCTGGGGATCAAGCCTGCACTGAAGCCGCTGCCACTAGCTTGCAGTGCTTTAACCCGCTGAGCCACCAGGGCGGGCCCACAGCACTGTTTTTATGTGAGTAATTTACAGGAACTTTATGTAAAAAAAGACTAAAATGTTTTTTCCCCTAAATTTGATATAATTTATCTGAAATTGAATGTGAATATACTTTATTAATTTGTGTCAATTTGCCACAGAAGTTTTTTTTATTCATAGCATGTACTGATAGATAAATTTAGTATAAACAATTCTGAAATTTCACACTTGCAATTTTTTCATATTTTTGTGAGCAAGAGAACTGAGTGAGAAGGAAAGAGGGGGATGAAGAAAGATGAGGAAAAAAAGGCTAGTGGATATATTTACTAACATTGATGGAATATTTACTTGTACTGAATATTCGAATCCAATTCCTGTGTTCTTTAGATGCATGCAAAAAATTGTATAGCAGCAGCCAGACCTCTCCAAACTCAGAAGTATCAAAATGTGATAAATCCTTGCAGCTGCATGATTGTGCTGCAGAGTATAAGCAATGTGCAGTCTCTGTGATACAGGAAAATAGAAGTGGATGGGAAAATAGAATATTTTTCTTTCAGATACTGAGGTCATTTTATGAGATGTAAAGACAGAAATGTTTCTGGGAGGCATTCTGCTCATTCCCAGAGAGCTTTTATCGATCTTCTGCGAAAAGCCAATTTCTGCATTCATAAGTGTAAACTTCCTTTTGGGCTCAAAGGTAGAGGACACACCTGGATTCAAAAGGGATGTTTTAACTTGAATTTTCTAAAATTTCAGCAAGAAAGAAGTTAATATGAAATATTAAGCCCAGAAGATTCATTCTACACACAGTGATATTTCTGTAATGTTTCTTTCCTCAGTAGGAAACTTGATCCATTTTATATTTGTTTTGAATTGCTCTGTCTGTCTCACTTCCAGAGGTTACCGTTACTCCCCTACTCAGTCATTTAAAGGAAAAGATAGAAAAGGTCTTAACACAAATGCTGCTGGAAAGTTGAGCTTTTAATTTGCTGCTATTAGTTTTACTACTAAGCAGCAACAGTTGAGTAGTTTGGAACAAGCTTCATTAAACTCTTTGTTACTCAGATTTAGCAACTCTCGATTGGGTATAATGGTCCTTGTCAGTTGTTGGTGAAATAATTCAAAGGGGGATGTTTGTGTTGCTGTTCTTAAATTGGAAACACATGGTTTAAAAGGAGTTTCCAGTGTTGCTTCTGTACGCTTTGATTTGCAGCCTTGTTTTAATTTATATTAGACCAGCACTTGGATGCTTTTTGTGTTAAATGTATTTTGAAAGTCCCATTGTGAAGTAGTTTTGTGATTAGAGTAAAATCTACTCTTTAAGGAATTCTAAGAAATTTTTGGTTTGAGTAATTTATTTTTTAATAAAATACATTTCTGATTACTTAAGTGAATTGTTGCATAGAAGCTTGTCCCTCATCATAATGGAACATTATGTTTTTTGCTTTTTTTTTTTTTTTTGGAATATAAAACATTTAGTCTCATAACTCCAGAAGTCTTGATAACTGATAAGCAGAGGGCTTATCCCTGACATGGGTGGCTGGTATGAATGTTTTAATTGAGTTACTCTTTTCTGGAGACTGTGACCATTTCTTTACTGTAGCCTTCTGTAGCTGTAAATCAAGACTGGAAGCAAAGAGGCTTCTTAGGATTTCTGATGAGTTTGGAGACTGCAGCATTTTGTGCAGGATCCAGAATCCACCTAAAAGATGAACTAGGCATGGTTTATGGTGATAATGCTTACTTTATTATTTCCCAAGCAAAAGTTGGACTTAAATTGGGTCTGAAGTATATCCCATCCTACTTTTGCTCTGCTTGTCATTTACCATTAGCAGGAGACCAGTGACAATGGCTCTTTCTGGTGTTGACGAATCCTTTTCTCAGCAGGATATGTGTGTTGTTGTGACCATTCACACTCTAGTTCATCTGCTATTATCCCTCTTCATTGATCTATCCTATAAAACTCCCCAAAATCCATATCACTGAAAATTTTGAACCGTTTGAAACATGTCAAAGCTTCCTTCTCTTTTTTTTTTTCTGAGTTTCCTTGTTAACATTTGATTTTCTATTTTGTAAAAGAGGAGTGAAAATATTCAAAGCTCTTTTTAATAGAACAGCTTATTTTATCTATATATATATTTGATTTTTCAAAATGGAAATATGCACAAAAATATACACACAAAGGAATCATATACTTCACAAATTATCAACTTTTATCAAATATTTATCACTTTTACCTGTTTTATTTCACTGGTCACTTTACCCTATTTTTTAGCAATTTGGAAACACTTTATCATTCTCTATATAAATATGCTGATAGGCATTTCTAATCTTAAAAAGAAATTAAAATAAGAATATCATGCAGTAATCATTTCTAACAAATTTAATTATTACTTATCACTATTACTCTTTAAGCTTTTGTGATTATCCCAATGATAGCATTTTACTGTCAACATATTCAAATCAGGAGCAAGTGAAGTACATAGTTATATTTAATTAATGCCTTTAAATTCTTTTATTCTAATGATGTGTTCTCTCAGAGATAACTTTTTTTTTAGGCAATTGATTTTGTAGAAACCAGGTAATCTATCCAGTAGAGTGTGCTACCTTTAGATTTGACTGATTCTTTGTGCTAACAGCTCTATTCCTTGGTTCATATACACTACTCATTACACAGAACTGGAGGCATTATGAGATTCAGATGAAAATTTTGAGGATAGAATACTTCAGAAGGGCTCTGTGTCATTGCATGACATCTTGATGCATACTCTCCCTGTTGACTAACATTTAATGATGCCAAGACTGGTCAGTTGGTTCATAAAGTCTCCATTATGAAGAAGACATTGAAGGGAGCTTAAACTGTGAAACTGAATTTACAAAATATTTTATAGTTTTAGCTATCATTGAGTGTTGTCTACAGTTATCATTTAATGGTAGTTGCAAAATGATTTTCAACTTTCTTTAAAATCTCTTTGATATAATCTTAATCATTTTTAAAAGTTGGTAGTACAGAAAAAATTTTCCTGTGTCTTTTGATAATTTGCTGATGTCATGACCAGCCATCTCCAAAGGCTTTTGTGTTTTGTGCAACAGGGCATTTTCCTACATAACTACAACTCACCATAAAAACCAACAAATGAATATCATTTCTATAGTTTACTCTTAGACCCATTCAAGTTTGGCCAACTGTCTGTATAATGTTCTTCATAACAAAAAAATCCATTTTGGAATGATTGTGTTTAGTGATTACATTTAAAAAATACTTATTTACTAATTTACCATTGATTTACAGTACTGTGTAAGTTTCAGGGGAATGGCTTCCTCCCTGGATGTGTCTATATCCATTACCCAAGTCCTAGTGCCATTCGCCACTATCACTGGCCCTTCTCCTTTTTCCCACCTCTTATCCCCTGTGGTAATGACATTTCTCTAATTATTTTCATTGTGTTTTGGTAGTTTGATTTGTTTATACTAGATAATTTCATTCAAACATATACTATAAATATCAAAACTATAGCTTAATTGTTTTAAGTTTAGTTTCCTTTGATCTGGAACAGTTTCTCAGTCCTTCATGACCTGGGTTTTCTTGATGATTATCAGTTACTTTTTTACTATTCTGTTCTAAAATTTGTGTTTGACTGTTCCTACGTAATGATTAGGTCCAGGTTACACTTTGGCATGAGCAGTACCCAAGTGTGCTTGTATTTCTGTCTCACGACTCTGTTTTGTATCATTAGTGATGATTCTCACTTTTGTGATTTGATACAGGAGTGGTTGCTAGATTTCTCCGCTGTGAATTTGCCTATTATCCTTTTGGAATTGCTTAATGTTATATGGTGAGGTGCTCTGAAACTATTTAAATATCTTGCTCTTTGAAAAAATTTCAATTTATTTTTATAGCTGTATGGACTCAGCCTTGTATTTTATTCAATGAGTTAAAACCCATTAATATTTTAAACTTTGACAAATTGATAGGCCATTTAGAGTCCTTGGAAAGTTGGTTCCTGTTTTTTTGATGTTCCCATTATTACGTATCTTTTACCTATTTCCTGATACCAGAAATGAAATTTTATTGTCCAGCTTGGAATCCGTCACTTCATTAAGGAGCCTCAATTATTTTTTCTTTCTGGTGGAGATTAACAAAGCGAAGATCTGGACTCAAGGTGTACTCACTGCTATGGGAATGTCACTGTGTCCAGGTCCTCTCAGTGGACATATATACAAGCATGCACACACATATTTCTATGATTATTTATTTACATATATAAGTATATTGGTAACCACAATTCTTTTGTAGAAACTAACATCATAGGTTGATTATAGTTTTCTCCTTTCCTCTTTCCTGAAGATATTTCCTTTCATTAAAAATTTATTTTTATTGACCTAACATTGTATTATGTAAGTTTCAGGTGTGTATCATAAATCAGCACATGTGTATATTACATTAAATTCACCATAAATGATCAGGTCTATCTTCTACTATACAGTTGACCTCATTTACCTGATTTGACCATGCCCTCCCCTTCTGGTAGCCACTAATTTGTGTTAAAGTATGTTTATTTTTTATTTAATTCATTATTTTTTTAATGTACCTTGTATTAATAATTCACTTTTTTGATTGATCCTCCTGTAGGTGCACAATTTCTTACCACCACATACCCCTCTTTTATGCAAGTCATTTCTTCTGCCCATTTGGGTTCTGACTGCATAACCATTCTGGACATCTGTATGGACATATTTACCTGTCCCAGTCTTGCCAGGACATCCCTAATTAGGACACCATTTTTCATCCTGTTGTGCTCTGACACATCTTGCTGTGCTTAGTGGTAATATATCCCTCACAAAAGCTCATGTCCCAAGTCTCTGTGCTGGACCAATGTAATAGGTAGATTTCTGCTGACTCTACTCAGACTCTTGTTGGCAGGATTCTGTTTCCATTTCATCAAGAATCCAAGGCAGCAGAAGAAGTTGCAGAGAGATTTCATGGCTTCTGAGTATACTCATCCTAGTCTCCTGGTAGCAGTGTGTGGCACAATTCCTCGGTTGTATGCATGCCACTTCCTCCCACATTCCCTGGCTTTATAATCTTAGTGCCCTGACTGATAGCAAATGAAGCATGGAAATGTGGGAGCTACATTCCCAGCAGAAAGGTAAGAATTGCTGTGTTGGTCAGTTGGCTGTCTCTTTCCTATAGGCTAGGGTTCAACTTTGAAGATGAGGCACAATTTGGAGAGAAAAATGAGCATAGTACAGGGAAAGTTAGACCGCAGAGGGCAAAGCAGGCAAGAGTCATAACACAATTTTGAAAAGTAAATTTGTTGGAAAGGGCTAGAGGCAATGGACTGGTCCCCTATTCATATGGATTATTTGATTACAAATTTCTCTAACTACACTGTCACTTTCTAATAAAATATCTGGCACTTCATGGGTATTGAACTAACACTATGGATTCAGGATACTAATTCAGATTACATACACATTCAGTTTAGGTCAGAAAATGTTCTCTGTGAGAAATAATTTATCTGTCATCTTCTGGACATTTCATTTAAAAGATATCTAAAGAAATAACATGTTATTTTCTTAAGCAGAGACTTTAAGTATATTTTAGATTACCTTGAGCTACCATTTTTCTTTTAATAGCATTTATTTACTCTTCTGTATATATGAATTGAATTCATTTCTTTGAGAAGGGTCAAAATTATGTGTATATTCTTGACAGAGTTGCAAATGAATTTTATTTACTGAAAACAAAGGTACTATATTGTGAAGAAAGATATCTAAGTGTTTAGTCTAAAAATGAAACTACTCAAAAGAAAAAACTGGAGAAAATGGAAAAATGAAAATATTTATGGAAATGTAAATACAGATAGAAATACCTTAACCCCTTTATTCTAATCCAATTATCTAGAAGATGAGAAATTATTCTGAATGTAAGTACTTTATTTACTGATATTTTTCTACTGGTAAGAGTTTTGTTCTTATTTGAAGTTAGAACAAATAGTTTAATGATGGAGCATAATACTAATAATTTACACTCCTGAGGACATAGCTTGACTTATAGCTTATGGATCTACAAATATGTAGGAAAAGTTATTGCTAGGGAGAAGAATAGCTGGGATAACATTTTGTGTGTTTGATCTGAGCATCTGATTGAATTCATTTATGTGTGGAAAATTTCAGTGTCTATTAAGGTCTTGCTCTTGAACATTCAGATTCTCTATCTAACCTTCTCTACCATGCATTGTGCTCTGAGATTCTAAACTGGATTTCATATTTTCTGGCTTTTGTTTGGAAATAAACAATGAATACTTGTAATAGGTCAGGGGAGGAAAGGAAAAATTTTTTCCTCTATGCAGCATTGCACCATGTTTTGCCCAAAAGTCACAGGTCCTTTCTGTTAATTAGTGTTCTCTATACCATGTTCCTGTCTCTTTCTATTTGTCTCTGTCTCTCTCTGTGCCATCTCTTTCTCTCTTGTTCTGGCAGGCAGCCCTCCTGTCCCTTACTGTTTTCAGGCCTAGAGATGTTAACATTGCCATGCCATTACAAGCACCAGGATATTGCATTACCTTTTGTGACTTCTCTACACTCTGTCCACTCCTTTGTGAATAGATCCATTTATGAAATTCGACACACATAATAGATTTGAGATTTCATTACTTCATGCCTGGAACCAAAGGTAAAAAGGAGACTGGGAATGAATTACTCACATAATTTGAGAAATTTCTTGCTGGATGTATGGAGTATGGATAATTACTGGCAGACAGTGGTGACATGATCATCTCAGTGATAACATGATCATCTCAGTTTCAACAGTAATGCCATGGGATTGGGTGTAATTGGAGGGCATGGTGTCAATTGATTTGGTGGAAATAATGATTATAGAGTTAGAGTCCTAGACCGTGTATACAGGGGATGGAGAATTATCTTCGAATATGCATAGAAAAATCAAATCTCAAATAATCCCTTATTTCCAACTGCAACAGAGCAGAAACAGTTGAAGATAAAGAAATCTAGATATAAAGGGTTCAGAAATTCAAGTTCAAACAAATGTGTGACACTGCCAGATCAAATTAAGCTAAGGTAACAGCAAAAAAGGGAATCCATAACACTAAAATATGTAAAAGAATCATTTGGGCACATATAGACAAAGTTGAGAATTTAAGTACCACAAATCCCTAAGAATAAGAGGCAAAAATCTCCCCTTTATTTAAAAGAAAGAGCCTTACCTTAAAAAAAATTTTTTTTGATGATAGCATATGCTGCCTGACAAATAGATGCTAGACTGCTAGACTGTAAAATACATGATGATGCTTTCTGTAACCAAGGCTAATCCAACAAATACTACATCTAGTCCATCCTGGACCATGCTCTAGGGTACAAGTTAATTAACTGGTAGGAAGGTTAATTAGTAGATCGCTTTCATCATGGCAATGTTTTATCCTATACAATTCAGGTACAGATTTACATTTTTTCCCCATGGTGCTTCTGCTATCACCACTGTTAGTGCATTTATAGGATGCCTTAGCCATTGATTTGATAAACAATCAGAGGACTCATCTGATGAGAAAAGCAGCAGAGCAGTGGGCTACTTCCCACAGAATTAACTGACTTTATATATGCCTCACCACATAGAAGCAGCTGGATGATACAGTGATGGAAGTCTTGCTGTAGCTCAGTTACAATTCCAATTGGGAAGTAGAAAAAGTTCAGAAATAATGAGTCCTGCAATATTGCTTTGTCCCATAATTTTCTTATACCTTAACTTTTATCAAATTCTCTTTCACTTACTCAAATTGATGATGCCATTAGTTCCTTGCCAGGTCACAGACTGATAAGATTATATATCAAATAGCTTCCTTTTTACTCTTATTTTCTACCTGGGTAGCAAGCCCGATCAGTTTAGGTCAAGGCGTATTTCTTGAGATTAGTGGAATTAAACAGAGGAAGTGATAGATTTTGAAGTTTTGTCTTCTTAGCTGTAGAACATTGCTGGTAAATAACTGCTTGTAATTAGAAAAAGACATCGAGGACAGCTCAAAATTACATTAGAAAAGTTAAACTCAATTGATAAAGCAGATTGCTCTAATGTACTTAATTTTGATATTAGAGATTTTCTTTTTAATTTCCAAAAGGGTAAGTTTATTTTCAGCAGGGAAAGGGAAGTAAAAGATACATAGACAGAGCAGGCAGAAAGAGCTGTCTCTAAAGGACAGGTTTGTTGACAGAAACACCTGCATAGTCACAGGTGAGCAGGGGGGCTGCAGATACCAGAGATTTAAAAATGAAACGGGACTCAGAGAAATTAGAACTATGGCTGTGTGGATGAGTGTGTGAGGGTGAAAAATGACTGACTTCACATTTATTGATCCTGATATCAAGACAGGGTTAAGTGGCCTTCCTAGACTATGTATTGTTCTGTGCTATGCCCAGTTTCATCTGGTTAAATTCTAGTCATGTTGGGGAGGTCGATAAATGCTGAGGTCCCTCCATATGGGACTCACACAAATTTTTTTTTCAGTTGATGTTGTTGAGGGTTGGGAACTTGAATTGTTTGGTGGCACAATTTTGTAAGGCTCAAGGTTAGTTTAAAAATTAAAATTTGAGGGCCCTCCCTGGTGGCGCAACGGGTAAGGACACAGCACTGCAAGCTAGCCCTAGCTGCTTCAAGTGCAAGTTCAAACCCCGGCTCCAGAGGTGGTCCACATGGCGTGGCAGACCTCTCCTGGCCCTCCGCTGTTCCCCTCAGCAGTGTACTTCATCGATATGCCTGTTCTGCTCCCCACTCACCACCCCTGTGCTTCTGGCTTGTACCCCATTTCTGTATGCATAAGTAAATAAAAAATCTTTAAAATAAAAAAAAATTGATAGCTTTCTAAAGTCAGTGCTGGGTCATATTTTCCAATCCAATAATCTATAATCCTGACAATTTTGTTGGATTTTATTTATTTCCCTTAATAGGTCTATCTTAATCTAGTTATCAATTTTGCTGAAGTTATAATATTTGGTGGTATTTATGCTCCTTAAAATTGTAATTTTGAAAATCTGTTTCTGATGCTTTAACAGAGTTATAGTTTTTTCACATATGGGTAGAAATGGATTGGCTCCCTTAGTAGCTGTCATTTTATATACATGAACTTGAAATGCTTGACTCCTAATGCACAAGTACCTGGAGATATTAAAGGAAAATATGCTGATAGTCCTCGACTGAGATCACTGTCATCATCATGCAAACCAACATAAGTTTGGCTTTAGAAATCATGCGCTTTCCTCATGATATTTGATGAATAGTTATTCTCCTTGAAGATAATATTTTAGACATTTGTACAAGTGGTAAAACTGGAACTTTACTGTTATTTTAAACTCTATTGATGCCAGGAAGAGTGAGTCCAAGTTTAGCGTCTCTAGCACTGGATGAACTGTTTACATCCTATGGTGCACTTCTGCGCCTCCCAGCCATCAGACCCACTAGTCACATGGAGCTAACTCTGGTTTTTCACAGCGACATTGTGCTCTTAGTCTTCTTCCCCTGCAGGTTGGAATATCCGACTTGTATTCCTTCATTTTTCAGGTCCTACTTTATGTAATGCATTCCTTGCTGGGGCCAGTTTGAGTCATGTGCCTACCCACTGTGCCACTAGTGTGCATTCCTTCTATGTAACTAGCTGCACTACTCAATTCTGGCTCCTTGAGGGAAGAAATGATAATTATATTTGTATTCCTGGAGTCAGTTTAATGGTTGTGAATATGGATTTTTCTATCTATGATAGCTGTGCTCAAGCTCCAATCTGCCATTCATAAGGTAGATGAATCTTGGGGAACAGTTTAATACCTTTTGAACCTTGGTGCCTTCACTTGAAAAATGAGAATATAACATTACTTAATACAAATTAAGGATGAAATTAAGTACATACAAAGCATAAATATCAGACTCTACAGAATAATATATTCTTAATGATGGATGTACAGTGTTTATAACATATATAGAATAAATCTTTCAGTTCTGATTAGACTTGTATATTTACAAAAGTGGAGCTATTTAATTCTTAGATCATTGACACACATGGAAAACCTGAATCATGAAGCAAGAAGAAAATGAAAGGCAATGTGTAAACTTGACATTTAGTTTTGGTTACCATGCAAACATTATTCTACTACCTACTCACATGTCCTTGACTTTTGGATAGATTATAATATTGACATTGTACAAAGTTACTGAAATTAAGAGTTATTAACAGCCTGCCTTGGTCAATAAGGATTTTGCTGAAAGGATAAAGTCCAACTTCATTTTTATGGAACAAAGAATTTTTTCATGGTCTTTCTGTGGTTTTCTTCTCTTGACCTAGTTCTCTGTGAATGCTATCCCATGTTTTGGGGCTCCTGTCCCCTGCCCTTGAACTGTGAAAGCCCTCATTCAGATTTTAATGTTTGTAATTTATAGCCCTTTTGCAAAATTCAGGTCAAAAGTTACTTGTACTGATAGAATTTTCTGAGAATATAGTATAAAATTTACCATCTTTTTGTATGTGGCCACACCCTATAGTTTTTATATCAGTCCTTCACATGGCTATTTCTCCTTACTAGATGTAAACCACATGAGGGCAGACCCTGGTGTACAGTGATATTTTCTTTTTAAAATTGAGATAACATTAGTAGGTTACACTACTAATTACTTGCTATAAGTTTTCGGATAAAAACATCATATGCTGACTAAAGTAGTTATCATCTCTGTAAACCAATAAACCTCCTCTGTTCATTTCATCCATTCCTCAGTTGCTTTCCTCTCTGGTAAATATATTTGGTTGTCAGAATGAAGGGTCTATTTAGTTTTTCTTCATTTGCTTTGTTTCTTTATATTCTTCATGAGTGATTTCAGGCATTTTTTTTTCTTTTTCTGACTTATTTTGCTTAGTATAATCCTCTTGAGTTTCCTCGGTTGTTGCAAATGGCAAGATATCATCTCTTACAGGTACCTTGTATTCCACTGTTTACATATACACCATATACATTATAACCAATCCATCACTGGACATTTAAGTTGTTTCTATACTTTGGCTATTGTGCATAGTGCTATAATAAACATAGGGATGCATGTGTATTTTCAAATTAGTCTTAATATTTTCATATAAATGCCCACAGATGAAACAATAAGATGACAGGGTAGTTCTATTTTTAATTTTTTGGAGGAACCTCTAGTAGCTGCCTTTGTAAAATGAGATTCCATTTTTTCATAGAGTATTTATGAAAATGAAATGGGAGAATATACATAAAAACAGCAAATAAACTATACAAAACTATGTAAAGGTGCTAAGCTTTCAGGAACAGTAGTTAGTAGTTAGCGAATATCTTCCTTTTTTTTTTAAGATTTATTTATTTGTGCATACAGAACAGGGGTACAGGCCAGAGGTGCAGGGGTGGTGAGAGGATTCACCAGAGACAGAGTGGGGAGCAGAACAAGCTGACTGATGAAGTACACTGCCAAGGGGAGCAGTGGGTGCGTCAGGAGAGGTCTGCGGTGCCATGTGGGTCACCTCCGGGGCAGGGATCGAACTCATGCTGAGGTGGCTTTAGCTTCTTAGTACTGCGCTTTAACCCACTGCGCCACCAGGGAGGGCCTTCTTCCTTGTCTTTTTACTGCTCAGAATATTTTTTTAAAGAGGGGTGCTGTGCAGAAAGAAAAAGAAAAATATTGAATGATCTCACTTATAGGAGGAATGCAGAGAAATCAAATAAGGAATCAGGAAAAAAGTTACTATAATAAAGTAAAAATCAAAATCATCAGGCAACTGTAAAGCAGAGACATTCTGTAGGGGAGCAGGAAGGAGAAGGATGCCGGGGAGCACAATGTACTATGGTGATGCTGTATGAGTGAGTTGGTGGTGGGAGTTTCACAGGAAATTATACATTGTACAAAAATGAAGGATGATGTAAAGACTATATTTTTTAAAATCAGAGTGATGCTGCGAGAAGGACCCTGTTTTGTTACCATTTACTGAGAAATTAAATTTAAACAGGAACATGTGTCCAATTTGCTCAGGGACAGCTGTTGGGGTAATTCTCCAAAGATTTGAGTTTTCTGTATAATTGAAGATGAACGCTTTAAAGACCCCCTCAATGCTTAAAAATGTCTTGGTGAAATCATTTGAAGATATATTTAATGTGAAGGAGCTAGTGAAGGAGAGAGAAGTTATTTATTGTGAGTAGAAACTAATATAAATATTCGGCTCTACCTTATTGCCTTGTAAAGCACAAGTTCACCATAATTTTCCATTTTGTTGGTAGTTCAGGGACATCATTATGAGTATTATACAGGGAATATGCTATGTATTTGATTATTTGCCTTTATATCAAATTATTCCAAATTATTATATGTTTTAAAACTTGATTATTTTTATATCTTCCTTCGCTGTCACTTCTACTCACTGCGTGCCCATACTTATATTAGCTGTTTTCTTCTTTTCATTTTTGCACCCATAGAAGTCAAGAGAGGAGATCTGTTTCAAATACGCTCCCCTCTCAGTAGGGCTACTATTGGCAGAGGCTAAAGACACATGCCAGGATCCTAAGACTGCCTAGAGAGACATCCAGCTGTAACAGGGTAATCCCCAAGGAATGGGGAGTTTCCAAGTGTCCTCACCCCAGGGGTGGACCTGGGCAGGAAGGGGAAGCTAGAGAAGACAGAGAGAAGGAAGGAAGGGGATTGAGAAGAGAACCTGGAGGGGGTATATGGAGCAGAGAGACATGTGAAAAGCTGTGTTTGCTTCCAGACCTTGGACTTGGACCAGAGACTTGGGTTTATAGAAGGAGATCCATGAAGGACAAAGATGTGAGAGGCTCAGTGGGACGCTGACAATGGCAGCCTTTAACTTGACTAAGGTTTTGATTTTGCTCTTTCCCTTCCAGACTTGCCTGGCCTCTTTTGCCCTTTTCTCATGGGTACAGAATATGTCTTAGATTTTTGACAAGCTTTTGTCCAACTCTGTTTGGCTGGGCATTTTCTCATGAGGGGATGGGTAACTTTGGGTGCTTCATGGGAAAACTACTTTAATTATATACTTTTCTCTCTATTACATACTAATTGTATTGAAGTTCTTTTCTTTTGGAGGGCTGATGCACCTTCAAGAGTGTGTTTGTTTAGATGTGGCAGATGATAGAACCCAGGTGGAAAAGGCAGGTTTAGTGGTCGTGGGGTGCCCCTTGCCGTACCTTGCAATACAATCTCCCCCCCCCCCATCCCATTGCACATTCAGAACCATTCTGTTACATCATGTCTTGACAGTTAGGGCTAATAATCAAGTGGTTTCCAGATCATCTCTCACTACACAAACTTTAATCCCCTCTTTGCAGACGATGTCCTTTTTGGTCCCATCTCTTTCTCATATCCCATCTTTACATTCCCACCAATGTGCCCTTGTATGTCATGTTAACTGAAGGAGGCAAAGCTGAGGGGGCTGAGTCTATCAGTTCAGACTCAAAAGAGACAAAAGCATCTCTACTATTATTGAGACTAGGAGTTCAGACAAGGGGGGAGCCAGTTATGAAATGCACAGGAAACAGGATTCCCTCCATGAGGGATGTTTTTTTATCCACTTTGCGTCACTCAGCTATCATTGGGAATACCCAATTCCTAAGACACTCTCACCTCATGAGAGCACCTAGTCTCTAATTAATGCATCCAGAACTGATTCTGACATTCATTAGACCCTTCTTAGAACTTTGTGGCAGGAACCCATCTCTTGCAAAGTAAGATTTGTCCTCACTTTCCCTGAAAATTGAATTCCCCATGATTCCAGCAGTGCCTCCCCATACCCTGTGAAATCAATAAATCTGATCTTGCCAGACTACGTTTTGTTCCTTGTTGTCTTTGACTGATTAGACTTTAACAGCAGTTGTTGTCAAATTCCCCTTTATTGCTGACCTCTTCTGAGCATAATATTCTTGTCATATTCTAACTGGATCTGCACCTTTCTTCTGCAACCTCCTGACTCATACTGTAGTTCTTTCATGTATCTTACACTAGAGGACCTGCCGATGGAGTATATGATCTCTTTGCTGATTCCAGATCATTCTTCCTCTTCTTGCATTCAGTTTTAAATCTTATCTCACCAGAATATATTATTGCCCTTAGTCTTGCTTGTTAAAACTATCTATTTATTGTCAATATCTGACTTACTCCCATCCCACTATTTTTTATTCTGAAAATGTTAGCTTTCTTGATATTCTTTATTGTGATAGTATTACAGTTCTTGACAATTTCAGTATCTGCATAAATGACACTTTCAATTCCTTTGCTTCCTGCTTTCTTGACTTTCTCTTATCTGCTATTTTTTATTTTCAGTCAATTTTAAATTATTCCTATGGCCATATTTTAAGGCTCTATTAGTACACATAATATAAGACCTCAGTAATCCTAATTTCAAGTACTCCTCAAACTGAGTACCATCTATTTATTTTAGCCTACGTTCTTGAATACCATTCCATATGGCATGATAAAACTCCATCGGAGTTCTGTGTAACCTCTTTGTGTCCTCACTTCGTTCCTTTTCTTTGTCTTAAATTTCATGTTTATCTTTGCAATGACTTCTTGATCTGGAAAAGTAAAATATGATGTTGTTTATATCCAACTCCTCCTGTGTTTAACAGCTGCATAGCTGAACATAGCTGAAAAATGTATTCAGCCATGCTGTCGTCTGATTTAATTTTATTTTGTTTTTCACTTGACAAATTACTAAAAAAGCTGGACAGCTTAGATCTGTGACAAAGCATCATGTTTTAAAGCATGTCAGTAAATGTATATGAAAATACACACACAAATCAACTGATCAAGTTATAACTCTTCTATCTTCAAAATAGGATGTTTCCCTGTAAAAGCAGCAACATTGTGACTTTTTTCTAAATATATATTTATTTATGCATACAGAATTGGGGTACAGGCCAGAGTTGCAAGGGTGGTGAGAGGATTCACCAGAGAGAGCATAGGGAGCAGAATAGGCTGACTGACGAAGTACACTGCTGAGGGAAGCAGGGGGTAGGTCAGGAGAGGTCTGCTGTGCCATGTGGGTCACCTCTGTGGCAGGTGGGGATTGAACTCATGCTGAAGTGGCTTTAGCTTCTTAGTGCTGTGCTTTAACCTGCTGTGCCACTAGGGAGGGCCCCAACTTTGTGACATTTTTAACTTTAGTTTTCCTCTTGCTTTCTCACCCTCTTCTGTAGCAGAACTCATACCAGCCTCTTCCAGTCCTCTTCCTCATAGGCTTCTGAAAACTCTCATTCTTCCATGCCCTCACTGGCTTGCTAGTGCACAAAGGCAAATTTGGTGTATATCAGGTTGACTTGTGGTCTGGGAGCATCCAGGCCTCAGTGATAGCTTTGGTGGCCAGCAAGCACACAGCTCTCTGTATTCTGGCCAGAACTCCTGCAGATGCCACAGGGGGAGCTGGTAATCAGTGTTAAATGGGAAACCAGTAGGACACTAATCTAAAGGCTGAGTGATACACTTAGTGTTAATGTTGGCAGTGGCAGCACTGACACTTTGGGAACCACGTTGCTATAGCACAGCAGGTAGTGAACCACGTATTTACCGTGGTGGAGGCCACATTTCGTCATTTGATTGACAATAGAAATCTGCTCATGGTTCTCCCTCTGCAGATGAGGCAGGAGCATATGTGGTCAGAGGCAAGTAGATTTGGGGATAGGGCACCAGGATGGTGTGGGTTATTTTCAGATTAACGTTTAGGGAATCTATTAAATGTGAGGAAATAGAGATGGTGGACAAATTGACCTATTAACTAATTTCAGTTCATGCAGGTTGGTCGTCACTATCCAGACTTCTATCACATGTAACATAGCCACATTGTCTACCACGAAGGCACAGAGAGCTCTTGGCATGTGGTGGTGTTAAGGATGGACTCACAGGGTTCAATAGTGGCTTCGGAAAACTGGAGGGGAAGGCTTGGATTTCTTGCTATAATCAATAGAGATAAACTAGACCAGGTCCCCCATCAAAACTATGGAAAACCAAGAATTCCTGAAGACCTATGCATAGTGGTCATCTACTTTTCAAATTCAAACCAGGATGTGGTCAGTGATCTCCTTATCAACTGTATAGTGCCCACAGACATGGTCATTGGCAGCATTTTCTTTGCCTGTGATGAGCTCCTGAGGTAGAAGAGATGACGCCCCAGGGAGGATTTCACCAACGACTGGATTCCACGCCTACAGACACTGCCCTGGGCATATGTTTTCTAGTGCCATGGCACAATGAAGGTGTCATGTTAATGTTCTCATCACTGGGCATATGGCCATTGGGCAGGAACCATGGTTCAGGCAGTAGAGCTCCCAGCATGAATTGCACATCTAGCCACATGGAGAAAGATGCCTCATGCATGGTTGCTGCATTGCTGCCGCTGCGCAAATAGCAGAGAGGAAAATGGGAGATTGTTGCTCTTGGGAGAGTGACTCTTAGGCATTCAATGTTAGAGAGTCTTTGATGAACTTATATATTTTTTATTTTGCTTATATATGTGTGTGCGTGTGTGTACATATATATGTGCGTATATATATACACATATACATATATGTGTATATACATATACATATACATATACATATATGTGTATATATATATGCACATATATATGTACACACACACATAAAACTTAAATTTTAACCATTTTAAGTCTCCACTTCATTGGCATTAAATTCATTCTCATTATTGTGCAACCATCACCACTATAAATCTCTGAGCACCTCCAGACATTTTCATTTCTCAGATTGGAACTCTATATCCATTTTAAAATAACTTCATTCTGATTCTCTCAACCTGCAGCAACCACTTTTCTAGTTTCTGTCTCTATGAATTTGATTTACACATATAAGAGGAATCATGAGCTTTTTTCTACATTGTGACTATTTTAGTTGGTATAATATATTTAAGGTTCATTCATACTGTAGCATGTGTCAGAATTTCCTTCATTTTTTGGAATTGGTGGAAATGTAGACTGGTTTAGACCCTATGGAAAATAAGATGGAGGGATATTAAAATATTAAAAATTAACATGCCATACAATCCAGCAACTCCATTTTCCAGTATCTATCCGAAGAATACAAAAACACTAATTTGAAGGGATAGATGCACTTCTATGTTCATTGCAGCACCGGTTACGGTAGTTGAGGTATAGAAACAACGTAAGTGCCCAAAGAGACATGAATGGACAACTAATATGTCTGCATATACAATTGAATACTGCTCAGATATAAAAAAAAGATAAACTCTTGAAACTTGCGACAACATGAATGGGACTGGAGCAGGATAATACTAAGCAAAATGACGCAGAGGAAAAAGGTGGTATCACTTGCATGTGAAATACATGGAAATAAACTAAAGAGTCAGATTAAAGCAAGCCAACAACAAGTTCTAGAAATCTGACTTAAAATTGAGGTTATCTGGAGGAGGGAAAGAGAGCACAGCAAAGTAGAGAGAGGGCAGAGGACCATGAGTGCCATGTTGTGTGGTGACTTACACCTGAAGAGTGTGACCCTATGTCTCTAAATCATAAATAATATTGTAAACCAATGTTGCCTCAATTTAAAAGCACTTTTCTTCTTTTTAAAGGCTATATGTATGTACACAGTCATGATTTTATTTTATTTATCTCACAACTAGCTATTGATCTTGCTTTCTATATTACTACAAAATGCGAGACAATCAAAAGAAAACTTCAGTGTTCCACTGCCAAAGACACTCACACATACACATATCTATAGCAATAGGATATATGACACACACACACACACACACACACTCTGTATCTTTAGCATCAATATATGCTGCCTTTGTACATCATATTCATCTACTTTGCTCATATTTCATCCATGTAAATAATTATTCAGACTTATTGTTCAGTTATCGCTTTCCTATATAAGCTTTCATCATGTATTAGACCAGGATTACATAACATGCTATAAATTATCTTAACAGCAAAATAAATTCTGGATAATTTTACTCATATGTGAATTATAAAGAAATAACTGAGCAAAACAATGAAAAGCAGCCTTAAGATTCTGACAACAAAATGAATTGTCAGCGGGGGAAGAGGGAGGGAAGGGTAGAGGGTTTGATTGGATGTAGTTTCAGGGTTATTAGAACTTTAATGGTGGACTTAGTATTATTCATTTGAAGTATAAAGTTTTACTCCTAAAACTTATCACATATTCTAAACAAATGTTACCTCAATAAAACAGAAACCACCAGCATAAATTTCTTCTGACTTACTGTCCTATTATCACTACCTTTTCTCTGACACTTTGATAGTAAAATACCTTGAGAGTATTCTCTTTTCTAGCTGCTTCAGTTTCTTTGCTTCATTCTCATCTGCCTTTTGTTCCTACCACTCCAAGGAGACATCTCTCAACAAAGACACTAATAATAACTTCCAAATGTTAAACCTAACGGACAGTTCTAATCCTCTTGCTAAATAAACCCAAGAACATTTGTCCCTACTGGTATCTTGCTTCTCTTTGATGCACATTTTCTTTTTTTGATTCCATCTGTGAGCCAAGCAGCTAACAAGGATTTAAAAATTTTTTTTTAAAAGATTTACTTACTCATACAGAACTGGGTTACAGGCTAGAGGCACAGAGGTAATGAGAAGATCCAGAAACAGAGGGGAAACAGACCAGGCAGACTGATGAACTTCACTGTTGAGGGGAGCAGGGGGAGAGGCAGGAGAGGTCTGCCGCACCATGTGGATCATATCCAGGGTGGGGGATCGAAGTAGCGCTGAAGCAGCTGTGGCTAGCTTGCAGTACTGAGCTTTAATCCACTGCGCCACCAGGGAGGGCCTTAATTTTTTAAAAAGGATTTATTTATTCATGCACACAAGAGGTGGGCACAGGCCAGAGGTATAGAGAGTGGGAGGGATCACCAGAGACAAAAGTTGGGAGCAGAGAATAGGCAGATCTACAGAAACACTACTGAAGGGAGCAGCAGGCAAGACAGGAACAGGAAAGGTCTGCTGTACCATGTGGGTCACCTCTCTGGTCAGGGATCGAACTTGTGCTGCAGTGATAGCTTCAGAGTGCTAAGCTTTAACCCCTCGCACCACTAGGGAGGCCTCCAATCAGGGGTTTTGAAGGAAGAAAAGACATTTCTCTACTTGATGGGGCCATGAATGTCTTTGAGGATAGCTGGAATCTTTAAGTTATATTGTAAGTGTATCCCAACCAGATAAACTTAAGTTGTCTCGAGGGTTCATCAGTCCATGGGAGAACAAATAAAAGAGTTGTGGAATTAGGGGACCCTGTACACTATTCCCATCCTCTGTCCCTGTAGAGACCATCAAATGTCATTGGTGGAGAACTGGGCTGTGGGCTGGAGGTATGGGGTTGAAAGAATTCACCAGACAGAGCAGAGACCAGAACAGACAGATTTATTAACACACACTGCTAAGAAAACCAGTGGGCAAGATGGGCGTGGTCTGTGGCACATGATGTGTGTTTGCTTGTTTGGCTTTCTGGACAAGTTCTGCTTCTGTTTTTACTCCTATCCTCCTGAATTTTGTTTTTTAAATTATTCATTCTCACTGTTTTTTTTTTTTCCCCTAGTTTTTATGTCTTCTAAGTGCTAGAGGAACCCAGTATATGGACCTCTTTTAATGAGTCATAAACCTCCTAATTAATGAATCTCATGATTATATGTTGATAACAGGCTGATGACTACCAAATTTACTTCTGGGATGGTCTTTTCTCTGAACTTCAGATTTATGTATTTAATCGACTGCCTTGAAATTTCTATTTCCATATCTGATTGTTATCTGAAACTTAATATATTCCTGACTGAACTCACCATGTTTTTTCTCAAATCTACTGTTCTGATCTTCCCTACTTATTAAACTGCTCTTGCATTCTGCTAGTTGATGCGGTAAAGTTCTTATAGTCATCCTTGAATTTTTTCTCTTTGAACCTATATTTAATTGTTAAGAAATATTACTGGTTGTACCTTCACCAGTATAACTACCGTCTGACCACTTTATCACTTCTTGCTTCACCCTCAGCACACCTTTGCTTAAATGTCTCTTTCCCCGTGGAATCCAGACCCGTCACAATGGGCCCTCATGCTCAACCATAGCAGTATCTGTCTCCCTCTCCTGTTGCGTTTTCATTTACTATTTAACATACTGTTTATTTTACTTATGTACCTTTTATGTTGCCCATGAGAGCAAAGATTCTTTTTTGTTTTGTTTACTCTTGTACCTCTAGTGCTTAAAACATCATTTTCTGAATGAGTGACTGAACAAATTAGTACTGAGAATTAGGTAACGTAAGATATTTAGAGCTATGTGTACAAGAACAAAGAGGCCCTTGGTTATTATCTCCATGGTTCTCCTGTGAGTGGAATTTTAGCTTTATGAAGAAACAGCTTAATAGAAATAATAACAGCCGAGTACATATTATGCAGAGAAACCTTCCCATATACTTTATTCACTTCTTATTTAAACTGTACAACTATAAGAAATAGGTATCATTATCGGTTTTACAGATGAGGCTAAGCAACTTGTTCAAAATCACCTTGCTAACAAGTGATTATGCTGGGATTTAAAATCAGTTCTGTCTGACTCCAAAGTTCATTTGCTTTTTCACTATTCCACATGGCTTATTTTTTGGCTCTTGGCTGATGTTTTGGCTAATGGGGGTATTAACATAGACAATAAACTAGGTAGAAAAACTGAATGATAAGCCATTAAACCTACTGAGTTCTCATTTTCTTTATTATACAAACTTCCTGTAATGCAGTTTTAATATCTTTCTTATTTGTGGGGACATCTGAATAGCCAAAATGTAGGACAAGCACTGTTCTCAGTTTTAATTGAAAATTAGAGGTTGCCTTGTATCAAAATTTGCATTCATGTTATAGTAGAAACAGGTATACTTGACCTTTCTTAGTGTAATATTTGGTTGTTAAAAACAAGAATTTGTGCAGTTTGAATATTTCTCTTGCATTTAGGAGGTAATAAAAAAGCCCTCCTGCAGCTAATTTAATAACAGCAAATTCTCATGGATGTAATGCAAATATCTGTGGTGAGGCAATGCCTGATTCATTTTATTTATTTATTTCTGCATTCATCACACTGATTGCACTGTAATGGGATGCTGGTACTTTAACAATAGAGGAGGAAATTGGATAGGTACATTTGAGAGAAAATTAGTGGGCCATTTGTCCTTCATTCATAACAGACTTAGTGATTTTTGAGCTTTGTAATTCATTCACTTTGGGACTGTGATAAACAACACAGACACCAGTCCATTTTCCAGATATAATTTGGTACCATTTTTTTCTTTTTGATACATATTTACTTGCAGTATAAAATATGTTGACACATTGATCTGCTTTTTATACATAAAACTTCATTTTCTACTTCAAAGAAAATGTCACTGTAAGTCACACATACTTGAGTCATTAAGTGGGTTAGGAACTAGAATAACTGATTCTTAGCCCCAACTTTCATGCTTTCTTAATATTTCCATGTTTTAACTACTTCTTCTGAAAACAGCATCATCATCCTCATTCTGTTTGTTTTATAGATACATTGAAACTTTCATCAGGTAATTTATGAGAAATCCCTTTATAAGTTACAATTGCAATATGAATATAAAATAATAGTGGTTTTATTACTATTGTACGTTTATTAGAATTAGTAAATGCTTCATTGATTTTAAGATTTCTTTCTCATTGACAACACATCCCTTTGGACTATAATATTCATCTTTTTGATTGCTCAGTTAATGTAGATTGTCTTACAG
>NW_004567108.1:20578120-20578785 GCF_000260355.1 Condylura cristata | reverse complement strand
CTCTTTTTCAGTTTCTTAGCTAAGAGATTGTTTGATATTTTTCATGTGTGTGTGAGTTTCTTTTTTATGGGGCCTGATTGCCAAGAACTTCCCTTATAGAAACACTTGTAGAGCATCCCAGAGGATCTCATTAGTCTTTACATTTGTTTTGACATCTTCATTGATCCAGGAGTTGTTCAGAAGTTTTTTGTTTATTTACTACATGTTTTTGCTTATTCTGGGATTCTTTTCTAGCCTTGTACCACTGTCATCTGAGGATATGTTTTAATATCATTTCTATTTTCTGAGAAACGTTTGTGTCCCAGTATGTGATGTATTCTTGAGAATGTTCCACGTACACTTGAGAGGAATTGGGTGGAAAACTCTATTAATAGCTATAAAATCAATTGGTTCGACACTTTAAGGTCTTTATTTCTTTGTTATTTTCTGTCTGGATTATCCCTCTCTGTCAGTGGTATGTTGAAGTTTCTGACCATAATTGTATTTTTGTCAAGATGCTGTTGTAAGCCCATTAATAGTTACTTTATATACTTTATATAACTAGGTGCCCCTTTGGTAGTTGCATACATATTAATGACATAGATTTTTTAAAAGATTTATTTATTTGTGCATATAGAACTGGGGTACAGGCCAGAGGCTCAGGGGCAGTGAGAGGCTTCACCAGA
>NW_004567108.1:20573628-20576674 GCF_000260355.1 Condylura cristata | reverse complement strand
GGAAGTGGCTTTAGCTTCTCAGTGCAGTGCTTTAACCCGCTGCGCCACCAGGGAGGGCCTGTGCCACCAGTTTTAAATGAGTTTATGGCTGAAACTTTTTGACCCAACCTGTCATTCTGTGCCTTTGTTTTGGTGAGTTAAGCCAAATATTCTCCATACAATTTTCATTTTGCTATAGTTGTTCTATGTTGCAGAACGATTTTCTAGAATTTCTAGTGGAAAGTGGGCAAAAGCCTATTTGACTTCAACTTCACATTCTCTCATACTTTGATGTCATTGCCTCTTGCTGAGTAAATTAAGGGCATGATAAAGAGGCTGGCAGCATATTTTTTTGCTCGGCCTTTGGTACCTCTTGCCTCTTTCAGCTTCTTTGTCAATCTCCTTTACTCTGTTGAATGGGAGATTCTAGTAACATAAACTTACTATTTTACTCTATAAATTTCTTTGAAACCCCTGTCATCTTCCTCAACAAGTCCCACTGCTTGATGTGTACTGGCTAGTCTGTCTATGGGGCATAATATATAAGTTCATGAAGCACATCTTGGCCTAATAACATCCAAAACTATTGTTCCTATTACATAAAACAGCCCAGCAACAAATAAAGCAAATGGAAGATCAGCTATTCATATATCACTAACAACATTTCTAGGACTGTTGAAACTAGATAGAGGTGTGGGGATGCTACCAGTTATTGAAAATTGTTTATTAGAGGAGCCAGAGGATAGCACAGAGGATAGGTGAATTCTTTAATGAATACTAGGGTGCTTCTGATTCTGCTGTGCACAAGGTACTGACCGACTCCTTATAATCCTGTCATGAGCCATTTGATTTCTCTAGCCTGCCTTTATATATTTAGGTCCAGTGAAGTGAGTTGAAGCTACACATCAGAAACAAAATATGAACTCAAAAACACCTGTTTTATGAATCCCAAATATGATTTTAATCTATGAACTTCTTCTACAGATGCTAGAAAAGACCAGAGGTTCATGTGTGCCTAACATAAAGGCTGTCATTATTCTAACCCCCATGCACATATGCAAAGGAGTATTCAGGCTATTCTATTCACTGATTTTTCCCCCCATTGCAATTATGTCTATTCACACTTATTTCCTGATTAAAATCTTTTCAATATGAAACTGGTTAGGAGACTATTGTGTAGTGCTGCATACCTCTAGAAAGAAAACAAATGTATAAGTGAAATAAAGCTCAGGATTTATAAAAGAGATAGCTGTAAGTGTACATCAGTGTTTTTGAGAAACAAAGTGAAAACATTTTTAGCAAAGGGGATCTTGGATGCTTGGGAGCATGGTACTACAAAACTTAAATTGGGCTCAACAGTTTTTGAGACTTTGATCTAACTCAAAAGGATTTTGGACAGCTTACAGGCTCTTTCTTCCCTGCGACTGTTGGAAGCCATAGATTTCAAAAGGAATTTCATACGGATATGATTATTGCACCGATAAACTGTTATCTCTCCAGAACAGAAGTAGGCAAGTCAATGTTTTGTGGTACCAGGTTCTTCAGCCACAAAGATATCACAGACTGGTATGTGAGAGTCTTGTAATATTTGCATGTTAAAGAGTTCATGATATCTCACCACCATAAACTTCAAGTAGAAAGGGGAATTTTTTCCACTTTCTTCACAATTTTTTTTAAAGATTTATTTATTCATGTAGAGCTGCGGTAGAAGCCAGAGATGCGGAGGGTGAAAGGATTCACCAGAGACACAGAGGGGAGCAGAACAGGCAAAGTGAGGAAGTACACTGCTGAGGGGAGCAGCGGGCGGGTCAGGAGAGGTCTGCTGCGCCATGTGGATCTCCTCTGGGCAGGCAGGCAGGAATCGAACTCATTTGGAAGTGGCTTAAATTTCTTAGTGCTGTGCTTTAACCTGCTGCGCCACTAGGGAGGGCCCATCTTCACAATTTTTAATAAGATAACATAGCAACTAAAATATCACTCTCTGAAACAATAGTACCACATTTTCCAAATCGTATCTCTTAATCACAAAATATTTCAAAGCATACATTTCTTAATTTTGTTACTTTTAGTTTTAAATGTTAGGTGTACATTTACAAAAGACACACAAATGGAAAATTAAAGCACAAATAAAGTGAAATAAATAATTTAATAACTAAAATGTTGAAAAATAAAATATTGAAAATTTTAAATGCAAAATGAACTCTGATTTTAACACTTTGTCATCCAATTATTTGAAAATCTAATTCTAAAGTCAGTTTATTCTAGTATTGTTTTTAAAAGTTGTCATAGCCAGTAGGTACCTCCACTTAAGGCAATTTTAATTTTGCAGTCATAATTCTAGGATTTGTTTTGGTTTAGTTTTGTCAGTTCCTTCGCTTTTTCTTTCTCTATATTTCACACATGAGCGAAATCATCTGTTATTCGTCTTTTTCTTTCTGACTGATTTCACTTAGCATAATCTCTTCCAGTTCACTCATGTCATCCCAAATGGCAAAAGTTCATTTTTTTGTTTACAGCTGATTACTGTTGCATTGTGTAGACATGCCATTTCTTCTTACTCCATGCATCTGCCAGTGGGGCTGCTTCTAGGACCTGCCCCAGGGCTCACAGATACTATATCTGGTCTCCTCCAGGGCTCCCCTGAGCTTGCGGAGGCCTATAGGGAGCCTTCGTTGGAGGGTCTGCTCCCAGGTGCCATGTAAGGCTCTCTGAGGTCTGCTGAAGGCCACTGCCAGTGAGGTTGCTTTCAGCTTACTCAGGTCTGCGTCCAGTGTCTGTGGAGGCCTAGTGTGGCTGGTCTCCTTCCAGAACCTGCCCTGGCACACGGGACTTGCTGAGGCAGCAGAGGGTTATAATGTAGGGCCTTGATAGTTCTATGCTGCTGCTAGCAGTGCCTGCCAGGCTCCCAGAACTTACCTCAGCCACTTGGGGTGGCTACATCCTTGACCAGTTCAGCTGCTCACTGGGGTCCCTCTCCAGATCTTACTGCTAGTGTGTGCTGTGTTCATCTGTTCTTCCTTCATGCAATACTGATTCTTATGCAGTAAGACTGAGTATTTTTTTTTTT
>NW_004567108.1:20543336-20573528 GCF_000260355.1 Condylura cristata | reverse complement strand
AAGTGTCTAATTTCATTTGTTTACATTTGCATATTCACATTTCCCAAGAGTGTTTATTGGAGAGATTCTCTTCTCCAGTGTATGATTTGCACCTTGAGGAAGTACACTGCTGAGGGGAGCAGCGGGCGGGTCAGGAGAGGTCTGCCGCGCCATGTGGTCACCTCTCGGGCAGGCGGGAATCGAACTCATGTGGAAGTGGCTTTAGCTTCTCAGTGTTGGGCTTTAACCTGCTGCGCCACCAGGGAGGGCCAAGATTGAGTATTTTTAAGAGGAGAGCCCAGCCTCTTTACTCTGCTGCCATATTGTTCTGTCTCCTCCATTTTATTCTGAAAACAAGTTGGCTTCTCAACCATTGTTAACAGGTAGGTTTTTATAGATAAGTTTTATCATGAAAAGGCTTATTGAGAATTTTGTTTTGTCATCTATATTTGCTAAATTAATTATCCAGCAAAGGTGAGAAATTTTGGAGACTGTCTTTGTCTTCAAAATAAACAATGCTTGATTGATAATTAATAGAACAGACCTGATAGTTCACACACTTTAATGTGTATAAAAATCATTTGCAAAGAATATTAAAATGCAGGTTGTTAGGTTCCATCCAAAGAGTTCCACATTAATAGATGTGTGAAATGTGACTTGGAATCTTTATCAAATATCTTACATATTTCATGTGTAGTTCATACTTTGAGATTAACAGGACTAAAATAATTTTTCATGTTTTTCCCTCATAGTATCCACTTTGGTTTTAAATTGTCAGCACCCCTCAAAGTTCTTGGGAACCTCAAACTGAGACTTTACCTGATGAAATGCAGCAAATGTTAACACTAGTTTATAATACTGTATATGAATCACACCTCTTCAGACAATATATATGTTACCACAATGCAGTAGCACCCAGGCACTCATAATCTCCTCCATAGTTCATTGCTGTTCTTTCCTGCATCAACTTCTATTTCTGTATATGCAAGAGGGTTGCTTTTGTACTCAGAGTCATGTCACAGGGCTCAGAACTCAGAAAAGCTGTAACCACTCCTGTTAAAAATTGAGGTGAGGGCCCTCCCTGGTGGCGCAGCGGGTTAAAGCACAGCACTGAGAATCTAAAGCCACTTCCGCATGAGTTCGATTCCCGCCTGCCCTGGAGGTGACCACATGGCGCACAGACCTCTCCTGGCCCGCCCGCTGCTTCCCTCAGCAGTGTATTTCGTCGATCTGCCTGTTCTGCTCCCCACTCTGTCTCTGGTGAAGCCTCTCGCCACCCCCTGAGCCTCTGGCCTGTATCCCAGTTCTGTATGCACAAATAAATAAATCTTTAAAAAAAATTGAGGTGAAATTCACATAACATAATTTTTTTTTAAAGTGGAGGAGGCAGGACAATATGGCAGCAGAGTAAAGGTGCTGGGCTCTCCTCTTAAAAATACTCAGTATTGCATGAAGGAAGAACAGATGAATACAGCACACTCTAGTAGTAAGGTCTGTACAATAACTACACCTCTAGTTCAAAAACATTTCATCATCCTATATTGAAAACCTCATTCTCATTAAGCAATATATTCTATTTTCTCGTCTACCCAAATTCTTGCAGCAATCTACTCTTTGTGTCTATGGATAAAATAAAATCATAATATGAATTTTTATATTTCACTTAGAGTACTGTTTGTGAGGTTCACCTTGTAAAACATATCAGTATTTCATTCTTTGTTATGGTTGAGTAATGTTTCATTGCGTATATATGCTACAATTTGTTTATCCATTCTTCAGTTGATGGACATTGAGTTGCTTATACCTTTTGGTTGTTGTGAACAGTGCCACTATGAATATTTATATATAAATACTGGAGCACAACTTAGACTTTAAATACACATTTTTTTCATTCCTTAACAGTAGTTTACTTTTTGTACAGTTAGTAAATTATTTCAGTTACCTGATATATATTGGAGTATGTGAATTTTATATTGGTCACTATTCTGTTTAGGTGATCACTTCCTGTGTTAGTTTTAGGTATTTTCCTGGGGAGGGAGTGAAGACTGATTTCACAATGATTTAGTTCTGAGACCACTTTGAGCCTTATTGGATAGAGGGGAGCAGATATTTAGCCGCCAGCTAAGGACATGAAGTGCTGATCCAAAAGTGGCAATTCGATACACAGAACCAGGAGTAAGGGGCCTTAAAAGCTGAAGACAGGGGAGGATGGAACATGATTTAACCCAGGTCCTGGGATTCAGTGGAAATATGAGTCATATTTCTGCTGCATTGCAATATTCATTTAGTGTATATATCCCATTTCCTTTTTTGTGATTTGCCATCTCTTACGTTAACTGCATGCATTAGCAGCTGCTACATACTTTTATCTAAGGAATCAAAATCAAAAGACTACTGTTGTCACTTTTGTTAGTGATCAGTTACAATATAGTGATAAAAATGTATTTAAACTATGTCGGTTGTAACATTAGCCGTTTTCTGTCCTACTTTGTATGCACATAGGGAAGTAAAATGAAAAAAATTAGAGAGAGCATTAACACTGTTGCAGTTTTTGAATCATGAGTTAACTGCTTATCTACAGATCTATATATATTCTTTTTCAAATGGTTAGTTCCTCCTAAATCTTCTAGCAATTGTATAATCAATGTGGCTGCTTAAACACTTAAGGCAGATTGAATCAATAAAATTTTCTAAAGAAGTTGGAATAAACTCTACTGTCTTTTATTATTTGGGAAAAATAACATGTTTATTATCGATTTGACAGGTTTTTATTTGCAGGGAGTCAAAATTAAAGCAAATATAAAATGTTAAAGGAAAAATGTTACTTTTAGTGAAGTTTAAAAATATTAAGTATATGTAGGTGTTTTGTGGCATTTTCCCCTATTGAACTATAATCAACAAAATTCTATATGCATAAATATATGTGTGTGCAATATCAAAATATGGTTTGATAATTTTTTGCATTATGAAATTAACACAGTGAAGTTAATTTACACATCTCTTGAAACATATTTACCTTTTTTTGTGTATGTTGTGAGAGAATTTGAGATCTACTCAGCAAAATTTCATATATACAATGCAGTGATAACTATAGTCTGCACATTAATTCCCAGGATATTCATTTTATAATAGAAAGATTTTACTCTTTGACCAACACATCACCATTTATCACTACTCACAACCCCAGGTAATCACTTCTCTACTCTGGTTCTGATTCCAACTTTTTAGATTCCACATATAAGCGAAATCATTCAGATTTTCCTTATTTGATTTATTTTACTTAATGAAATGTCCAGTCTGTGTTGCCACCAGTAGTGGTATTTCCTTCTTTCTTATAAGTGAATAATAGCTCATTGTGTGTGTGTGGGTTTGTAAAGTGTGGTTTCCATGTCTTGACTAATGTGAATAACATCATAACAAACATGGGGGTATAGATTTCTCTTTGAGATACTGATTTTATTTCTTTTGCATATATACTGAGGAATGGGATTGTTGGGTAAATACATAGTACTATTTTTAATTTTTTAAAGAACCTCTACCTCTGTTTTTCATACTGACTGTACTCTTTTACATTTCCATTGACAATGGGAAAAAAGTTCCCTTTCCTACAGGTCTTCATCAACACTTCTCTCTTGTTTTTGATAAAAATCAAACTAATAGATGTGAGATAATATTTCATTGTGGGTTTATTTGTATTTTTCCAATAATTAGTGACTGTAGATTTTTTCATATGAAAAATACTCATTTATATGTCTTTTCTGATAAAGTACCTATTCAAATTATTTACCCATTTTGAAAATCAGTTCTTTTCTTTTTGCTATTATGTTGTATGAGTTTTATATATACTTTGTATATAAACTCCTTATTGATATATGGCAATACTTTCTCCAATTCCAAAGGTTGTCCTTTAGTTTTGTTAAATATTTCCTTTGATATACAGACATTTTCTTAGCTTGAGCAAGTAGTCACAATTTTTGCTTTTATTCCTTGGACTTTTGGTGTTACATCAAAATCATCACCCAGACTAACATCAAGGAACTTTTTTCATATGTGATCTTCAAGGAGTTTTATGATTCAGCTTTTAATACAACTTAAATTGACTTTCATATATAGTGTAAGTTAAGTGTCTAATTTCATTTGTTTACATTTGCATATTCACATTTCCCAAGAGTGTTTATTGGAGAGATTCTCTTCTCCAGTGTATGATTTGCACCTTTGTTATAAATTAATTCACCACTCATGAATAGGACTATTTCTTGGCTCTCCTCTTTGTTCATTGGACTATGTGACTATTTACATATCAGTACCTGCTTTGATTACTATAGATTTGTAATATAGTATAAAATCAGGAAATGAGTTGCCTCCAGCTTCGTTCTTTACAATCAAGATTGCTTTGACGATTTAGAGTCTTTCATGATTCCATGTATACTTAAAATTATTTTTTTCTACTTCTGTGAAAAAAGCCATTGAAAACTTTACAGGGATTACAATGGCCCTATGGCCTCTTTAGGTTGTATGGACAGTTTAACTATTTTTCTAGTTCAAGGTCATGGGAAAACTTTTCATTTACTTATGTATTCTCACTTTTCTTCATAAACGTCTTATATTTTTTATTGTATAGAAGTTTCATCTCCTTTGTTAAATTTGCTATTAGTATTAGTAGTATTCTTTTTGATGCTATTGCAAGTAGAATTGTTTGTTTATATGTCCTATTACTAATAATTTCCATTGTTCTGAAGAGTGTTTTGTCTGAAATTAAGAGCTACTCTTTCCCTTAGGATATGTATTTCTTCATGCCTTAACTTTTGTTTTTAAATGTGTTTATTCTTTTTATATCATTCTTCATTTTGTACATTTTTTCATCTCAGTTGTAATCCCCATGGGCTTCCCACCAATTCACCCATGTGCCATCACCATAGTCTTTTCCCACCCTAGTTTTGATCCTACTCCCCTTTCTACCCCCATAGAATGTCTCTGGTTTATAGTTGTTTGTTGATTTTGTTTTTACTATATTACAATTGATTTTTCTTTTTTTCCCCAGTCTCATACACTCCTGCTATTAGTGAAGACATTCATCCCTGTCTTAACTTTTAACCTGAGTATTTATATTTAAAGTTGATTTTTTGTAGACAATGTGTAGTCAGTCTCTATCTACACTGGCGAGCTATATATTTTAATTGGTATATTTGGACTATGCACATTTTTAATCAAATTGCCTTGATTTATAATAGTTTACAAAGCTATAATTGGGTGGTATGCTTGTACATCTTGAGATGTGTATCTGCTTTCCTCACCTACTACCAACATTCTATACCATTACTCTATCAAATTGATTCCCTTTACTCATGGTAACCACCATATTTTCCATGGAATCTAATAATTATTTGTTAAAATATAATATATATGTCTCTCTATATATTTTACATTATTGTTTAAATTTTCCACAGGCAATTTGATGTTAGTGTACAGAAAAACCACAAATTTTAATTTGTCCATTTTATATCCTGCAACCTCACTGAATTTGTGTATTAGTTCTAACAGTTTCTTGGTGAAATAGTTTGAGTTTCTCATTTGCAAATTAAGACCATTTGACTTCACCCATTTTTTTTCTTGTAAAATTGCTCTGACTAGAATTTTCAGTACTGTTTGAATAGTAGCCATTTTCCTCCCAAAATAGCTCTATTGAGATGAGATTTACATATCATAAAGCTCATATATTCACCAAAATGGAATATCATTCAGCCAAAAGGAATGATATAATCTTGTAATAACAGAGAAATGGTAGGAGTTAGAGGGAATTATGCACAGAAAAGCTAGCCAGACTGACAGTGATGAATACTGGGCATTTATAAAATGATGATTCAACAAAATTAAAGGACATAAGTAGCAAAGAGAGATTTCTGAGATTAATTGGGGGTGGCAGGGAAGAGAATGAACTGGTTAAAGGGGTAAAAAAAAATTCACATGTTTTGAAATGTAAAATTCAAGGGCTTTGGATTAGTATGCAGAATTGTGCAAGCATTACTACAGTCTAGTTATAGAGCATTCTAGCATCCCTATTATGTCTCAAACCCATTTGAAAACAATCTCCATGCAAACCCCAGTTTTAGGATGTGCTGATGTGCTGTCTTTATAGATTTGCTTTACTGGAATGTTTTATAAAAATAATTATATAACATGAAGAATCTTGCATGTAGTTTCTTGCATGGGGACTAATATTTCTGAGGTTCACCTATTATAGAATATGTCACTTTTTTTGTTCCTTTCAATTGCTAAATAATACTGCATTGAATGAATATACTACATTTTATTTATACACTGATGGATATTTTGAAATAGAAATAAAATAAATATAAGAAGAAAAGATAGTTTTTTTAATAAAAAATGCTGGAACAACTGGGCACCCTTAAAAAATGAAATCTAGACAGAAACCTTATGCACTTCACAAAAATTAACTCAATCATATAAAAATGGATCCTAGACCTAAATATAAAATGTAAAACTATAAAGTTCCCAGAAAATAACATGGGTGTAAAACGTGATGACCTCAGATTTGCTGATGATGTTTTAGATATAACACTAAAGGAATGACCCATAAAAGAAAAAATATATAAGCTGAACTTCATTAAATGACAAAGTCTTACTCTGAGGAAACAATGTCAAGAGAATGCACAGAGAAGCCATAGACTGAGAGCAAATATTTGCAAAAGACATAACTGATAATGGACTATTATCTAAAATAAACAAAGAACTCTTAAAGTTTAAGAAAACAAAACCCAAATTAAAATGGCCAAAACTTCTTAACAGAAATCTTACCAATGAATACATGATATTTACAATAACAGCAGCAATAATATCCAGAGAATATATGCAGTTCAGCAACAGCAAATCCAATTAAAAAATGGGTGTTATCACCTAACTAGATACTTTACTAAAGAAGACACTGAGATGGCCTACAGGCCCATGAACAACTGTTCAACACCACTTATTACAGGGAAATGCAAATCAAAATCACAATAACACATCACTGCATATCTGTAATGATATTATATCAGAAGAACGGAAACAACACATGCTAGGATGTGGTGAAAAAGGATAACTCGTTGGTGGTGAGAATCTAATTTGGCACAGCCTTTATGGAAAATGACGTGAAGATACTTTAAAAAATAAAAATGAAAATACAATATTATCTAGCAAAACCTGTGCTAAGTATTTGCCCAAAGAATATGAAAACTCTCATATGACAAGACTTACATCCTCTTGTCTTCATATCAATACTTTCCACAAGTACCAAGTCAAGTAGTCAATCTAAGTAGGTAATGATAGATGCTTGGATAAAGAAATTGTGAATGTATACTCAATGGAATATTACTAAGCAATTAAAAAGATGAAACATGCCTTTTGGGCATAATAGATGGCTTTGAAGTTATGCTGTGTGATATGTTAGAAAGTAAAAGAAAGACTATTTTACTTATCTGTACAATATAAATAACAAAAAGAATATATTGGCAAAGCACAGCAAAAACAATGCTTAGGGGCTCTCCCTGGTGGTGCAACAGGTTAATGCACAGCGTTTAGAAGCTCTGGGAACCCACTGCAGCACGAGTTTGATCTCTGGCCAGGGAGTGACCCACATGGCATGGCAGACTTCTCCTGTCTTGCCCCGTGGCTCCCCTCAGCAGTGTATTTCAATACATCTGCCTGTTCTGCTCCCCACTTGTCTCTGGTGAATGCTCTCACCCACCCACAACTCTGGCCTGTACCCCAGCTCTGTAAGCAAAATTAAAATAAAATCTTTAAAAGAAAATCTTATACTTTGTGAAAAAAATAGTGGTTATCAGAGGGAGCAGGATATGGGTGAGCATGTGTGGGAAGGAAGGAGACCCAGTGCTGGCGTGAGGAGTAAAACTGTAACCTCAGCGTTATAGAGACATGTAAACATCTGGCAAATTAATTAAAATAAGCAAGTTAATGAAGAAAAAGAAACTACACAGTGTAGGGGAATGCAAATTAAAACAAGAATGAGAACCCACTGTAGACCTACTTATATGGCCAAACCCAGAGCACTGACAATGCTAAATATTGGTGAGCATCTGTAGGAATAGGAATACTCATTCATTGCTGGTGGGGACACAAAACAATGCGGCCACTTTGAAAGAAGTTTGGCAGCTTATTAAACACTCTTGCCACACAATGCAGACATCATGCTCCTCCATTTATTCAAAGGATTTGAAGATACCTCCACAAGATCTTCACAAAGATGTATGTGGCAGTTTTACTTTTAACAATCAAAGCTTAGCAGCAGCTGAGATGTCTGGTAAGAGAACAGATAAAAGTGTGGTACACCCAGACAATGGAGTATTATTCAGTACTAAAGAATTGTGCATCACCAAGCCATGACTGGACATGGAGGAAAGTTACATCACTGCTCTGACAAAATGGAAGAAACAAGTATTGAAGGGTTATTTATGAATCCAAGTATATCTATGAGTCCAACCACATGACATTCTCAAAAAGCAAAAATATAGAGGTAGCAAAAGGTCAGTGGTTGGCAGATGAGAGGGAGAGATGAATAGTTGGAGCCCTGAGGAAATTAGGGCAGCAATTCTCTTCAGTATGACACTGTAGTGGTAGACACAGACCATTTCAAATTAACCCAAACCTATAGAACATACAGAAAGGGCGAGCCTTCATGTAAACTATAAGTTAGGCTGTTAATGATGTGTCAGTACAGGCACATCAATTGTAACAAGTGAACTGGTCTGGCGGGAAGCTGATAGTGAGGCAGGTATACGTGTGGGGACTGGAGTAGGTGGGAAATTCTGTACTTTGTGTACAATTCTGCTGGGAAAATAAAATGTCTAAAAATAAAATCTATTACAAATATCTGCATAGGCAGGAATCCCTGATGGAAACAAGTCTGGTTTTGTTCCTCGTTAATCTGTGGAGCTGGCACGTATCTCTAATTGTCAGACTTTAGAATATGAGATAATACCAGTTCGCCTTTAGAACCAAGTCATTTATTCCTGAAAAAGGAAAAAATTCATTCAAGACTTCATATTTTAACCGTTAATTTTGAAGACATTTGCTCCTTTTAAAAAGTTATTTAGCAACAGATTCCAGAAGATTAATCACATGGAGATCAAACTGTCTGCACTAAGTTAAACTGCCAGTAGGGGTCGCTGCAACTCTTCTTGGCTGTGGACCCTCTACTCTGGGGCATACTTTGAGCCTGTATATGTATGCACCAGGAAAGAGTGGTGGTGCTCATGGGTTATTAAGTATGACGTGAACTTTAACTAATCTCTTATTTTAAAAATAAAAGTGAATCTTAATGAGAAGTTTTGATATTTTCTTCTTGTATGCCTGTGGATCATCTTATTCATGTTTAATGAGGGCAAATGTGGAGAAGACAAAACAGGAGATGTGGCTGAGAGATCAACTAAAGTGAGAATGGGGAATTTTTAAATAGAATTTTAGTGAACGTGGCTGTATTGGTGAGCCTTTATGAGCCATCCAGAGGAGTAGAGGGTAGTAGGGGAGAGAATGGCAGGAGATGGTGAGATAAGTAGTTGCTTTGTTTAAGAGGAACATTTTCTGTGAATATAAAGTATACAGTTGTTCTGTGAGCTAGGTGGGGTTTGAGGGGGTCAAGGATTTTATTTTCTATGTGCAAGATATACACATGTATATATGCCTGCTATCTTTTATCTATATAGCCTATCTATATGTTACATCATTGTTCAGCACCAGGGAAGAGTGGTGATGCTCATGGGTTATTAAATATGATGTGTATGCTTTAGCATCAAATTGATTCTGTGTAGTTTTTGCCAGAACCTTGCTGAGAGTACCATCGTTGATAAGCACAAACCTTTAGTAGGTCATTGTCAGTTTCAAATGACCTTGAAATAGGCTTCATCCTTTGAACTCATTTTTCTTCACAAACTTATAAATTGTACATAAATTTCTGATTTCGATAGCCATTTCATAGTGTGGAAATCAAGAGTTTTCCTCTGTGCAAATATCGAACTCATATTGCTATGACTGTAGCATGAGCTCTGGATCAGGCCAACACTTGCTTAACTACTGCTAGAAGGAATAGATTTGGTTGGTAGACCTTCCTTAATGGTGGTGTGTAATACAAAGTAGCCCCATTCATGGTAGCTGGCTTGGGGCAATTAAAAAAAAAACAATTCTCTCTATATGTTACATCATTGTTCATTTTTGTAAATGTATGCTTTCTCCTCTAAGGTGTAGTCCCTATAAAATTCCCAACATCAACTTACCTTTTACCCCCATTGAGGACATTTGAATGACAGTGAAACTGACAGGAGGTGGTACTATCCCAGAGCAGATAAAAGTAATTCTGACCTCCATGTGGTGATGGATGTCTATAGTAATTGTTATTATACTAGGCTAAAGTCTTTTCTCCTGTTTCCTACTTGCATAATTTGGATCTGTACTTGGTTTATTCACTTTAGATTATCCAGCAGACTCTTATTTAGCCATTTGAAGTCACTGGGGAATGCTCATATAATAGATAAGTCATGAAATAGAAAATTGACAGGTTATACCAATATGGCACTAACTCACTTCGTATGCTAAAATAGAAAGTAAACCTATAATTTTAGTCATTGTAATATCTAGAAATTGCTTTGAGTATATTTCAAAGAGCAATATACTACTGTGGAAAACACAACAATTGCTACACTGAAGAGACAATTACTATACAGAAAAATTCCATTTATTGCCTTGAGGTTAGCAAGAAAAATGTTCAAAATGTACATATTAGGATTAATATGTAACTTGGGAATAAACTTTTGAAACCTATAAATTATAGTTTCACCAACCCATTTTCTTTCTTTTTGTCTATTTTCTGGCTTTACTGGTGAGTAAATAGCACAAAAGAAAGCAAAAGGAGAAAGAGATGGGGAAAGAAAAGGAGTAAAGAGGTGTATAAACAGTAAATGGAAAATGCATTTCTATTTAGATATACTCAATTTTGTATCAAAGATTTATTAAATATCTCTTCATGTGTTTGAGTCAAGATTATTAAAGATATTAGAATCCAAGACCTCTCACTGTGAATTTATCTGAATGGAATATCTGAATATAATTAAGACATCAAAGTGAAGGTGTAAGAAATTAATGTTTTATAAGCCCTAGTTGCCAACCTGATTATTTTAAACAGCATTCAAAACGCCAAAACTCCTAGGGCAAACTAAGAATGAAGGTAGTTCCCTCAGGGTTAGTTTAATGTAATATAACCAGAAGCGAACACTAAATCTCACTTCATTTGCTAGATATTGCCTATTCAAAATTGTTGCCTTAACAGAACATCAGACATAGTAGTGACTGAAAATAAAGTTATGGCAAACTGCTCCCAGAACTTGAAGTGGAAGACTATCAAGAGTGTATGCATATGGATGAGCTTAGTCAACTGAGGAAGTCATACAAGAAAGGGTTTCTAAGTATGTTGCTGGGAGTCTTGGGGTTACTGAGGTATAGGCTCAAGGAGGCATGACTAAAGTGTGAGTATCTGAAGAAAACTGAAGCCTTAAGCAACTGTATTCCATTCATCTAAGGAAAATAACATTAACAGATAGGTTCAGTTTTGCCAAATGCCTGGAAAACAGGAACTCAGACTTTGACTATTTCTGCTCTGGGAGGGGAGAGCCTTTTTAGCCACCAAGCATTCTGATATACTTACTTGCTTCTTCCTTCTCTCCATCAGTGATGATGTTTTGGCTGTTGCAGCTCTCTGGCTTATTAAGCAATGAATCTTATTCTGACTCTGCAATTGTTAAGCAAAACTTGAACTGCAGAAATTAACTGGAAAATGTTTACTAGAAGGGAGACAAGTAGCACATCTCCCTCCACCAAAATCAAGTAAATTAATTGAATAATTCAACAATTATTTATTGAGCACCTCTTTTGTGAGTCTATGTTTATATTATTAAATGAAATAAGCATGATATTTACCTTCTTAGAGCTTAGAATATATATATTTTCCCATTAGTGCTTATTTGTTGATATTAAACAAGTCTTTGACACAATGCTATATTTTCTTTCTTACAATTTGCTTAGAGTTGATTAAATCTGTGAGCATTGCCAAATAATAAATTATTCACAATGAAGGTGAGAACAGGATTCTTGATTATAGTGTTGCACAGAACACAGATACTGTCTACATGACTAGCCTGCCACCGTACCGTAATGGTACCGTAATCTTCTACTACGAAACAAATAATATTTTCAGAAGTGGTCATGAGACAAGATTTCAAATTAAGTATGCTAAAAAGTGATAATGATCATGATGCTATTCCTTGTAGGAATAAGGTGAGGGAGAGGTATTGATAGTTATATTTCTTACACAATTTAGAACAAATACAAATAAGTCACATTTTAAGTCATCTAATTTGGTTGAAAAAGATAGGTTATTTTCTAGGACGTTAGTAGTTATACATTTTTCATTAGGTCTATGATCTAATTTTAGTTATTTTTTTGGTGATGTATGTAAGGTCTGTGCCTAGATATTTTTCCCTTTGTGCACATGGATGTTCAATGGACCCAGCACTATTTCTTGAAAATACTCTGTCTTTATTATGTTGTCTTTGTTTGCCAAACATCAGAAGATAAGATTTACTATTCTTATATTCTAATATTAAATAAAGTAGTTATCAACAAGACTTCTAATAAGTGGCTTGCAGCATTGGTGGCCTGAGGTATCTGGCTTTGATAGTGTCAACTCAAACCAAGGTTTCAGGATATTTCTCTGTGTTCTTCAGAGAATTTTAGATTCTGGACCAAGCAGTGCTTTGTTTATTCCACATTTCCTGCTGAATGCTTGGAATCACAGTGATACTTATCTTCTAAAATATCTACATGTCTAAATATTATATTTCTTAGAGCAATATCATGCCATAGGAATATTAGTTTTATTTTTGGAGACATGATTAAAATATTACCTAAACAATGAAATTCTATACTTATATATCTACCTGCAGTTTTCCTCTTTAGAGCAGTTGTTTAATTAGCTAGGTAGATGAGAAGTGGGGTGAGATGTTAAGATCGGTGTTTGGGGTACCAGAGGTGCTCCTACTGCTACTCTTCTAACATTTCTGTTAAGGTGCTGATGAATTTTTTCAAAGATTTATTTATTTATGCATACAAGACTGAAGTATAGGCCAGTGGTGGGGGGAGGGGTGTAAGAGGATTCACCAGAAACAGAGTGGGGAGCAGAACAGGTAGATGTTCTGAAATACAATGCTGAGGGGATCAGCAGGCACTACAGCTTGATAGTGCTGTCTTTAACCCCTAAACCACCAAGGATGCCCTTAAGCACTTTGTAATAAGGGTACTGCCTAGCCTTTATCATATCCTGATTTGGTTTGAACCATCTGAGAGCATGACTGGAGGCAGGGAGCTGGGGGAGGCATTTTATTTGTGGGGCTATTCAAGAATGAGGTAACAAGGAAAATAAAGACATGTAGTGTATTATGCAGACTGCTGCCTCAGTCCATGGGGACTTGACCTCTGAAAATTCCCTCTGAGAAAAAGGTGTGTGTGTGGGGGGGCTTTGTCCATCCAATTCAGTTCTTGATTGCTTACCTGTTGCCTTGGGTGCATTAACTCCCTTCAGACCCAGGCAGAAGAGGCATATTCTATCGAAGAAATCAAAGGTTTCAGATTGGTGCCTCAGTGAGAGAACTTATTGAAGCAGGTGTGTTTTAGGTGAAGGAAATACTGAGAGTAGTGGTTTCTTTAAACGTTTTACCTTGGAGTTCCTTCTAAAGATGTGGGAAAATGAATAAGTTCAGAACTTCAACCTTGTCATCATTCAACCAAATGGGTTTGGTACAAATTTCCTTATTATATGTATTAAATTTATGAATGAGCTTTAATTCCGAAGCTTTCAATTTGAGAACCACAGTGTGATGCTTAAGAGTGTGGTCTTAGTTTACAAGTTTGGACTCTACCACTTAGCAACTGTGTGAAATTTGGGGAAGTTCTGTAAGCCTCAGTTTTCACTTCCAGTGATGTTCATCTGATAGACATGAAGATAATTTGGAATAATATATGGAAAGTGTCTGGCATAGTCTTAATCCTGAAAAGGAGAAGAATGGGCCCTAGGAGTAGGAAATCAAGACAGGTAAAAGGGAAATAGAAATTTTACTATCAGGAGCTGTAGATGTTGCCTAGGAGTCACATTCTGTATCTGTCTCAGCATTAAAGGCAGTGAAGTATTTTTAAGCTTGAAAAGTCTATATGTACTTTCATATTTATAAAATATGAAAAAATATAGTTTTGTAAATGTGCAGACAACAATATGAATTCCGTTACTCTCTTCAAATGTTACAATTTTTAAGATGGATTCTGCTCTTTTCTTTGAATATTGTATATTAGTAACTGGTACATGTTAATGACTTTATAGTCAACAGTTGCATAATATTGATATCTTTTTGTCTCTGAATATTTATTTAGCATGCTAGCTTTTATACCAACTGTAATCTATCTGAACCAAACTGAAAGATAAATTAATAATCTATATATACAAATTCATTTGGAAAAATGGCTAAAAAGACATTGTTTTTTGAATACTAAAATATTTAAATTTGCTTTAATTTTTTTCCTTGTAATTTTATCTCTTAATATTTCTTTTATTGTCCTCAGATGTGGGAATAGTCATCATAATTTCTATTTCTTAGCACTCATATGCTAATTGTTCTGTAAATTTTTTATAAAGAAGTAATACATCATAACACTTAGAGAAAAATAGTATTTCTATTAAATGGAGATATACATATAAAATGAATGGAATTATAAAATGTGTTTCCATTAAGTAGATTAATATGCATATAATTAAACATTATATAATTAACAATGACTTTATAAAAATTGAAGGGTTGTTTTGCTAGTTGATATAACTTGGTTTGTAGTGGATACAGAGATCTTTATTCTACACTATGTCACAAAATATTATACAATATATTTTGCTACTTCATCTGAAACATCTAACCTTTGGACTATTTATATATCTTATTGTGTCAGTCTAACACTCAAAATATTGTTTCTTTTATATTTAAAAGAAGAAAACAGTCACACAGCATGTGACAGCGAAATAATACAAACCTAAATCTGTTTAATTTCTGAGAAATGCTTTTGGTTCCCATCTCTAATAGAGAAGAGATTAAATTTGTAAACCAACTTTAATATTTTTGAATTGTCATTATTATAGCTTTAGCCTAAATGAACATCCTATTACTTTATAGCCAAGCTGATTTATTCTTTGACAGGAAATCAGACCACTCACTGTATCAGTTGCAGGACAGTTTTTGGGATAGAACATCATATGTATATTCTGAATTTCCCCTATTCATTATACAATCATCTGTTAAATACTTTCTACAGCAAGGTCTTTGTGATTTCTGGGACTATATAGGTGAGAAATACATCCTTTGACATCCAGGATTACATAATGAAGTGAGGGATATAGATAAAAAAGAAACCAGGCAAAAGGTATAGCAGGTGGCAATACATATGATAAGGCGTAAACAATGTGATTGTCAGATATATGCGATTATGAAACAGACTATTTTTCAAAGGCAGCAATAGCACAGTGTGGCTGATACAACATTGTTTAGCTGGTGTGACATATGAGTGACCTGTTGGGAGCAGGGGGTGTCATCAAAGGGCAATTGATAGGTTCATGAAAATAATGGGGCAATGATTCATGTCATTTCTCCTGTGAACCAAGGGCAGTAATGATCAACAGATGTACCTAAAATGGCAAACTAACCTTCCTATCTTCTTTTCTTTCTTCCCTCCCCCTCAGAGAGGGAATTGGAAATGGTACATTTAATTACTTTAGAGTAAAACTCGAAGATTGGGGGAAAAATGGTAGAAAAGGAGCAGGAGAAGATAAAACAGACATGATTAACCAGGAAGAGACTGAGAGCAAGAGGAATGGAAATTAAGAGACGAGGAAGTGCTAGCTTAATATTTTCTCTCCTCACTCTCTTCCCATCGATACTTTTGTACTGCATGATTCTTGCTAGAAGAATAAATGAGTATCAACTCCTTGTCAGAAATAAAAATATTAAATGCCTTTTCTCTAAATGGTACTTTACTTTTAATACATGCATATGTGAGGTGTGTAGGTAAAATCTGAAATGCAAGGTTAACTCTGATTATGTGGGACATGGCCAGATTACAGCTTCAAGTTGTTTATCTCTGATCCTCCATATGTGCTGAGCCATCAGACTTTGTGACCTGGAAGAGCTAGCAGATATACAGAAAGGATATAAGTGTGCAAGTTTTTACATAAACATTTTAAATTAAGTTACACATTTTAAATTTGAGTTAAATTTGATGTTTGTATATGTTACAGAAGTAATATATTCACTTGAATCAAAAATCATAGCAATGTAAAGACATGCTTTAATAAATAACTATTTACCTGTTATTGCCTATTTCAACTCCATTTTAATTTCTTATTAATCTTTCCAGTGTTTTTAATGCTATTATAAATATACTATTTTAATACAAACATTTATTAATTTCCTGATAACACCAAAGATGATGTACAGTAAACACTATTATGAACCTTGTGTTATTTGATATTTTTTGAGTATTGAGTTTGAAATATACCTTGTATCTTTTTGTTTCTTCCTTTCAGTAGGTTTAAACTTAAATATTTTAGTTAATTAGCATGTTTTCTTTATTAACATGTCATGTCACCTCTCTTTATGCACTCAGTGGCCATCTAGTTCTACAGTTTTTTATGAATAACTTATTTGTAAATATTGGAGATGTGAGTTTGACATCTTCCCTCTACTGCCATCTTGGGATCTCCTTTTACCATGTTTATTTCATAGGACAAGTGATGGACACTCTAGGTTTCGCTTCTGCTTGGGTGAATTCCTTTGTTTGGACTCCGGCTGGGACTGGCAGTCTCGCTGCTGATTTCATTCTTCCCACATAACCTGCTTTCCTACCTCCACCAGGATTAGTGTACTGTCTAGGGCTCACAACCCAAATTCTCTTTCCCTCCCAGATATTCTTTCAAGGCTTTTTTTTTGGTGACAAGAAAACATCAATGATCATCTTCCTTCAGTGCCTCTTTTTTTAGACTCAAGAGGATTTTGTCAACAACCGTCTCACAAAGACTTCACCTTGATTTAGGCTTCAGAAACCTATTTGCAGATGTCTCTGATGGGTAGTAAAAATGGAAGGAAAAAAGCAATTTTTAATGAAAATAATTCCTGTATGTAAAATCAAATAGCTTTATAATCTAAAGTGAAACACAGTAGTTCCTTGTTTTCTTCCCTTACCAGCAAACTTTTTCTCTATATTTGAAACCATTTTCAATTAGTTCTTCTGGTGTTTGCAGCTATATTATAATATAACATGCTTAATTGTAATAGGCAGAATAATGGCTCCAAATAAGTCTAAGCCTTCACCCCCAGAAACTGTAAACATATGTTTGCAGAAGGCAGTAGCAATTACAGGTGTGTTAGTCAGTGGCCTTGAGGAGATTACTCTATCATCCTCGTTCTTTTAAATGTGGAAGAGGGAGGAACAAGTTCAGTGTTCAGGTGAGAAAGACTCACTGAACATTGCTGGCCTTGAAGCTCGGGAAATGAGGTCATATGCCAAAGAATGGTGCAGCATCTAGAATTTGGAAAAGGAAAATGTCTCCCTAGAACTTCCAGGGAAGGACATACCTGCTGGAATCTTGGTCTTAGCTAGGTTTTCTGATTTTGGATTTCTGACCTGTAGATCTGTAAGGAAACAAATTTGTTGATTTAAGCTGCTAAATTTGTGGTAGCTTGTTTAACCAAAAATAAGAAATTAAGCAGATTTTATCAGTGGTTAAAATTTTGATTTTTTTCACACTATGAAATATAATTTTCTTTCATTTCTATTTATTTTCTATTAGGGATACAATATTGGTTATATCTCATGTCTATGTTTGCATGCATGTTTACATTTTTGAATTGATGTTTATATTTTTAGGGCCATTTCATGCATTTCACAAATGAATCTTGAGCAAATGCTAGATTTTCCTGTAATAATTGCTTCAATTTTTTGTTTGTTTGGCTTTTGAAATGCCACCAACTGTCTGATAAAGGGTAAATAGGAAGTACTTTTTTGAGAACTGGAGTTTGTGAAATGTCTTTATGCTAACTTCATGCTTGCCAAATATTTGACTGGATATAGAATTCTATGTTGAAAATTTTTTATTTGTCCTTAAGTTTGAATATATCACTCATTTACTGCTTTGTTGTAAATATTTTTTTTGTCATATGCATGGTTCCTTTGTTAACAGCTTAAGTAATGTTATAGAGTATACATAAATGAGTACAAATTATGGGCAGCATACCAAATTATTTTAGAGAGAAGTAGTTAAGCCATCATTTATTGAGTCAATAAATAGACATTAGTGGCTCCAAAGAAGTCCCTGTATGTCCTTTTGTGACTTTACTACCTTCTCCTTTACAGATAACTCGCTCCTGATTATATATATATGTGTGTGTACATATATATAATTATATATATAAATAAATATAATTAACACCTGTGGATGTATATGTGTGTGTGTGTGTATATACGTGTGTATGTATACATATATGTGTGTATAAAATTTTTTTTTAAGATTTAGTTATACAGAAATGGGGTACAGCTATAGGTGCAGGGGCGGCGAAAGGTTTCACCAGAAATAGAGTGGGGAGCAGAACAGGCAGATTGACCAAGTACACTGCTGAGGAGAGCAGTGAGACAGGAGAGGTCTGCTCAGCCATGTGGATCACACTGAAGCAGTCATGGTTTGGCTTAGCTTTGCAGTGCAGCACTCCAACTCACCGTGCCACCAGGGAGGGCCCTATAAAATTCTTTTTCAAAGACAGCTTTTTTTTTTTTTAAAGATTTATTTATGTACACACAGAAGAACTGAGTTGTAGGCCAGAGGTGCAGGGCTAATGAGAGGATTCATTAGAGACAGAATGGGGGGCAGAACAGGCAGATTGCCTGAAATATGCTGCTGAGGGGAGCAGCGAGCCAGTTAGAGGTCTGCTGAGTCATAAGAGGCAAGAAGGAATATTTGTCTGTCAATTGTCACATCTTTCATTCCTCCCATATCTTTTCCCCTTAATGTTATCTTAAAAAATATTAACTGGAATGCAACTTTGTTGGTGAAGAAATGCACATCGTGCAATGACAAATATAAAGGAAGGAATATTTTGCTTTTTGTTATTCTCTGAACTGCAATATATTTCAATGTCTCCTATGTTGACCTATCAGACAGCTCTTTGTTACTTTGATGGCAATACCTCAATAAAATTGAGCCTATATGATGACTAATGGGATATTTTTTCCACAAGCAGTGTGATATATAAGCACAAACCTGGATATAATATTAAAAATATTGCAAAAGGTTGTTTATGGTTCTTAGTTTATAGCATACTGCAAATGGAAAAGTATCAGTAACTAAATAGAAAAGTGATGTAAACACATTAATTTCTTCTTGCTAAATATATTTGTATCACATGTGTCATAAAATAAGCTTTATTTTGAAAATAACATCCTACTTCTAAAACTTTTAAAGCTCCAATTGTGACCTTGTTGATTATCCAGTTTGAGAAAGCTATATTTGAGAGAGTGTTTTTCTACTGGTTATTAAAATCACTGTAAATTATTTTTCCTACTTTCAGGATATATGAAGTAAAGGTAAATATACGTTATCATAAGCATCAGTGATAAGCTGAAGAATAAGTTGGAAGTCCAGAAAATGTGATACCTGTTATCTGTAAGGGTGGAGATTTTTTTTTTAAAGATTTATTTATTTATTCATACAGAACTGGGGTACAGGTCAGAGATGCAGAGGGTGAGAGGATTCACCAGAGACAGAGTGGGGAGCAGAACAGGTAGATCAACGAAGTACACTGCTGAGGGGAGCAGCGGGCGGGTCAGGAGAGGTCTGCCACGCCATGTGGTCACCTCCGGGGCAGGCTGGGATCGAACTCGTGCGAAAGTGGCTTTAGTTTCTCAGTGCAGTGCTTTAACCTACTGCACCACCAGGGAGGGCCGAGGGGGTGGAGATTTTTAAATAAAATATGTTAATAAATAGTAAAGCAGACACTTAGGGAAGAGGGAGTCTTATTAACTAAGAAATTTGCCTGCGATGTATAGGAGCTGCAAAGACCTTTTTTTCTTTCTTTTTTTTTAGCATTTCATATTGCCTGATATAGAAAATATTATTCAGTTTTATTTATAGAAAAATAAGGTTACATGAAATCACATTACTTACATGAGAATCATCATCTTTCAGGATGAAAAGAATTTTTCAGAATTTTGCGATGTTTCCTAAAGCAGAAACATGAGAACTTCAGTAAGATCTTTGCTGGGGGTCAAGTCATGGTTATTTGTTTTCTCTTTGATAGATGGACCTAGGGTTTCTGCAGACAGAAGGTGGCACTCTTCCTTCTGTCTTGTGATATTTTTCACTTGAGTGTTTATTTTAATTCTTCTCTGTTACGATTCAGAGCAATGCTTGTTTGGCAAGTTGATTGTTTCTTTGTGGTAAATAACCACCCTTTCACTTATCAAAAGTCAGGGACACATTCCATGAAGTGTAATATTGAATGTGAGGCATCTACTGTCATTGGTAATTCAACAGTAAACAGTGATTAAAATTTGACAAGGTCCTTTACAGTTTACTTGTCCATGTGAGCAACTTGTCTCATGAATTGTTTTCTCCTTATTCTGCTTTATAGACATAACTAATAAAAAAAATTAGGTGTTCAAGAACACATGGAAAAGTGTTCAGTAAAGTTTCAGATGCATTGAATGTACTCATGATTAAGTGAGCACATAGTGATATAGCCTATGGCATTGGTAAATACTCAGACTCACATTAAATTTCTTTTTGAGCATTAAATCTTGTGCTATTTTTTTATGTCTGGAATATAATCAGGTAATTGAGATTACCCGATAAATGATAGTAAATCTGTTTGATTTTTTTTGTTTTGTATTTGTTACATTCTTTTCTGAGGGTAAGAATGGAGTTTCTAACACTTACCAAATACTGACTACAGCTGATTTTCTTTTAGTTAAAATTGATATATTCTATTTATTGAGGTGCTTTCTTTCATTGTTCATATAAAACAGATTCAGTGGATTTTCCTAGTGATACTTACATTTCAGACTTATTGTCATTTCATTTTTTAAATTTGTTTTACTTTTTATCATCCCTGAAGCACGTGCATTTGATTTATAAACATGCCACTGTGTCCTGTTACTCATGCAAACTACTAGGGTGTATGTGTTAGGAAATGTTAATCTAACATTAGTCATGTGACTTGATTCTATTTTTCACATTCTGCCTGACGAAAGCATAGAAGCCTAAACTTGATTTTTCTCAAGTCTACTAGGTATAGCCTTGATAAAAGTGTCCCAAGATAAAGATCACTAGGAAGCCGGGGGTTCTTTGATAGCTAGACTGGTGTTTGGAGGAATTTACCATTTATGTTACATTCTAGATTGTTGTTATGTTACTTGAGTCATAACAATTTTACTACCTAAACAATTTAAGACTTAAGCCTTTTACCTTTCTAAATGCACAACTTTTATGGAAACAAAACAAAGTCCACAATCAAATATACAGCTTTTGGTCCTTTGTAGCAAGTAATGCAAACATCTATAAAATTTGTGCTATGTTGTAAGACATAGGGATACGTAGACAGATGAGAGTAATATTTCTTATATGCTGGAAGCTCGTGGCTGGTAAGATACAGGGAAGGAGCAGCATGTATGGTGTTCTGATATGCATGCCCATGGGTAGCTGCTTGCATTCATGATAACCATTTCTCTCCTATCCCCACTTCTTACATTGATAAGCTATTAAGTAGTTCACAGAAATTAACTACTATGATTGCTCTGTACAGATCCCTTACAGAATTTAGTCTGTAGAGTGACATTTGTATAACTAAATCTTTCAATTGGGCGTTTCAAAGTTAGAGTCCAGGTATCACTATATGACTTTTCATTATATTGAGATGTGGGGAATTAATGTATTTATAACTGGATTTTCCCCAACTAGAAGCCCAGTTTGTTTGCAGAAATCTTGGAAACACTGAGTCCACAATGAGTAGCTGGTGATTATGCTGTGCATGATTTTGGTCTTATAGCAGCATCAGAGATGTTATCATGTGACACAGAAAAAAATTCCCAGTATAAACATTGATATTGTACAGCAGAGGTCAACAAGACTTTTGATCTAAAAGATTGTAGTAAGCATTTTAGCTTCTGTGAGTCAAGGAAAAAATCAAGGATATTATGTAAATTACTTATATAACAATTTAAAATGAAATCCTTTGAACTGGTAAAAACCAATCAGGCAGGAGGCCGTACAATTAAAGGATGCAGACCTGATAAGATCTGCAAGTCATAGTCTGTTTGTCCTTATAGGATTCAAGTATCTTGTATCATGTCTAAATTATTTTTAATAATTTGAGCTAGCACCCCAAGTACATAGTAGTCAGATACACAGGAATACTATTATTCTTAGAACTCTATTCGAATTCTGGATAAGAACTATAATTGATCAATCAGATTAAAATGTTGATTTTGTTTATTTCTCAGCACTAATAAAAATAAAATTACATTTGGAAAATATAAAGATAGGTCCTTAACAACCAAATAGCATTTATTGAAATTATTATGGAGCTACCAAAAATCCTGTTAGAGAGAAAGAATGTTTATAGTAGATAGCTCCTGATACTTTACAATTCTAAGCTGAGATAGAATCTATCTAGTAAAATAATTTAAGAAAATAAAAATTTCTATTTATTGAAAAGGAAAACTATAAAAACATAGTTTACCAAATCAGTAAAAGGAAAGATAAAAACGATCTGACCACATTCATGGCTGCCCAGAGTACATTTGATAATGCAGTATCCATTCTGCTGAAAACTATTTTTTTTTTAAAGATTTATTTATTTGTGCATACAGAACTGGGGTACAGGCCAGAGGCTCAGGGGCGGTGAGAGGCTTCACCAGAGACAGAGTTGGGAACAGAACAGGCAGCTTGACAAAGTACACTGCTGAGGGGAGCAGCGGGCGGGTCAGGAGAGGTCTGCCGTGCCATGTGGTCACCTCTCGGTCAGGCGGGAATCGAACTCATGCGGAAGTGGCTTTAGCTTCTCGGTGCTGCGCTTTAACCCGCTGCGCCACCAGGAAGGGCCTGAAAACTATTCTTAACTAGTTGTACATGGAATACATTTTACCTCAGCGGTGCCATTCTATGTGTTGTTCAAATCTGGTTTGAACTTGTTCAACCTATTCATCCCATCTATAAAATCTGGTCCTGGAGTCAAGACTTGTCAACTCCCCTTTGGTGTTTTTCATTTGAATCAAAGTGACTTTACTGGAATTCATATTGCTGCTTGCCTAGTAATGTCCAGATCCCAACTGGCCATGAGAAAGAATCAGAGTGAGCAGTAATCAATCACTTGCCATTCTCTTTATTTCCTCATAGCTATCATCTAACATTAAGCCAAATAAGAGTTGGAATATAATATTTCTACTTTCTTCAAATATGAGTTCTTGAGAAAAATAATTGCATGTTATTATGTAACATAACTGCATGGATATTATGTAACATACTAGTCTGGTTAGTTACTATTTTTTTTCCTTTTTCTAATTGTTTCCAGTTATCAATTGCTGATTTTTACCTATTTTAAAAAAATTCTTCTACTATTATTTCCTTCTGTTATTAAAATCTTAGGAATTCAACTCTTACATGCTACTGTAAATATCTTCTCTGGAATCTCTGCTCCAATGTTGTATACTTGAAACCCATCTTCACAGGGGAGTTAAATTCATTTAAGACATGAACCTAAACACATACTGCTTAAACATTGATCCTTCTGGAGTTCCTCATCGTCTGCCATGAAAAGCCCAAGCTTTTTAGAAGATTGTGCTTTTTTCTGGCCTGACTGCACACGATTCTATTTACTTGCTTTTTCCCATGTTCATACACTTGTTACATGAAAAATACAGAAAATAAAGAGAATGAAAAGAGAAACTCATTGCCTAGATGAGATGGGAAAGAGGGAGATAATTGGAGTAATTATTTGTGACTGTTCAAAGATTATCATTAAGTTATTTTAAAGGCGATACAAAAGAAAGTTGTGTTGGATATAGGTATCAGGTAAAAATTTATTTTATAAAAAGAATCATTTAGAAGTAAAGAAGCATTGGAACCAAGGTCCAAAGTATAGAAGGTCACTTCTCTGAATGAATGATTGAGTATATTTTCTGTAGAGAAGAAAGCATTATAGTTTATGAGCAAAATTTTTAAGATTGTAATAAGCAAATGTCAGGATTTTATAGTATGTTAAATAAAGATTAGTCATTAGGTGGTGCCCATTTCAATTTTACAGTAAAACATTTGTGCAGACTCTTGAATTTATACTTTTTGGTATTGCTGAGAGAAATTGTAAGAGGAGACAATTCTACTAAATGCTAATGAACAATTATATAGATCAAGAAATATCATTTTTGCATTTGAGGGAATAGTAAATTTTAGACAGATAACTGGAAAATTTTTTGAAGTGTTATATAGGGAAACTATAGGCAATTAGTTTAGTATTACATGGAAGAATTAAAACAGGATGAGGTGAAGTTAGAAGTCTTAAAGTTTAAAGATATTTAATCAATATGGAGGAATCAAAGTACATGGAAGAAACAATATTACAGGTTCATGGAGGTGAAGGACAACCTAGGAAATGTGAAAACAAATGTGATCTAGCCTGTGTACAGAAGAATTAACTGTAGAAATAGGAGAATCACTCTTAGTTTTTTTTTTGGGGGGGGAGGGGAATAGAGCGTGAAGAAGTCTGATAACAAAATAATCCTATGATAATGCATTACATTAATAACTCATAAAAGGGCTTCTAGTGTCTTATCAAACAGAAAGCAGAAACAGAAAGTGCTGGGAATTAGACAAGTGAAAAGTACTAAGGAATTAGTGGAAAGGGCAGGTAGGAGGAAGGAAACATTTGTTCACTGAGATTCCTCTTTGTGTTAAGTACTGCAATAAAGGCTCTTAACAGATTGGTCAGTGTGAGTTTGTAATGCATGCTTTTAAAAAATGACTTCCTTTGGGTTATCTCTGACTTTTTAATCTTTATTACCTTACTTGTGATAATTTTTTCCATTCCCTCTTCTAATTTGATCTCCCATTGACTCGAGGTTGACAGATTTAGTTCTGTAAGAATTCTCTTGATGGAGCATTTCAGTTTGGGTGTTCTACTTATAAAGTTATGCACGAGCAGTTTCCTTGTATCACATTTTTGGGTTTGCCAGACTCAGGTTAGTAGTTGTGCTCTATCTCCTTATACTCTCAGATTGACTGAAAGAATTACATTCTCAGGAATAAGAAATGATACTAAGCTTATTACATACTTAATTGAAATGACCTGGTATCCCTGTCTTCAATTTGATAGAATATATTTAATAATTTATTTTTACAATTTGATAAAATTATATTAGACTATAGAGATAAAACATTGCTTTTTATGTAGCTAAATTCATACTTGTTTTCTATTACCTTTTTTAGCTAGTCACCGAGGACCGATGCATCTCATAAATCTGGGCTTTAAAACAGTAGAAACTACATTGGAAAGATAGGTCAGTGCCAGGAAGACCGTTTTCTAATATCAATGAAAGAATTTTTAATGTAAAAAAAAGAATTTTTACAGCTATGTTTCCTATTTTGTCTCTTCCAAGTCTTGGAAAGAAAGTTCTGAAAGTAAATTTCTATTCTTATTCCTGCTTGGGTTTTCTGTTATTTGCTGATTGCACTGTCTTGTAGATATACCCAATGTTCTCAGTAGTAATGAAAACATTGCTTTGGTCATAGGATTATCAGGAATGTGTTCCTAAAGATGAGTTTAAATCTGCTATTGCTATTAAATTAGCAGGAACATCTTTCTTAAACAACAGGGTTTTTAAAAAGTTACTCTGGCTTGTATCTGAACTGCAAATCTAGTCCCCTTTCTTAAATTTTCCTTCTCAGAAAAGTCCAAACCAAACAAATAAACAAAAATTCCTGTTCAATATGTATGTGAAACTATACTGAGTAAGTATATTTTGAGAAATCTCTCTTGCTGGCCTTTCAGTTATGATGACAAATTTGTTAGGGAGTTAAGTTTTTTGCTAATTGATATAAAATACAGTATCAACATGTTTCTATGTTTCTACTTTTTTTGAATTCACTGGAAATTTTATTTAAATTTTTAGAATGTTAAAAAGCAAGTATTATAGGAAAAAGAAAAACAATAGAAATAGATAGGTATAAGTTGAGTTTCTATAATAAAGCAAACATAAGGAGAATTTAATTCTACCTTACAGAAGAGAGAAATCACCTAACACATATAAGATTTTGATCCGGGAAGGCATTAAGTAATAGAATACCTTTGATTAGGCCACTGTTATTTCAGGATGTTCCTTGTCTCACTGACAAATTTATCTCACCAACAGTGTATCTATATTAAAAGTTAGAGAAAAGTGGGGGTTCCTAATAAGAATGTGATCTGGAAATTTTTCTCCTTTCTCCAGAATCACATAAACCACCTTGCTGATAATATAATCCTTTGTCAGTATAGGTCATTGGCTCATCTAAAATACATGCTATTCTATTTCTAAATAAATATACAATAATAGATTCTCGGTACCTTCTAGTGATCTCATCCAAAATTCATCAGGCAAATTAATAACAATCCATGAACTAGAAATATGAAGAAATGAGAAGATATAAAATCAGGAAAATCAGGATTATAATACAGTTTATCAGATCTCTTTTTGTCAGAATACTTGTAAGTTAGAACTAATAAGTGATAATGATAACAGAGTTTTTGTCTTGGCTTGTGGAAAAATACTGAAAGCCAATAATTTCATAATCCCTATTTGTTCATTCAGGGACATCCCCTCAGTGTTTACCATTCATAACTTCTTTTTTTCCCTGCTTTTTTTCCTTCACTGGTTTCTGCTTCCATTGTGCTTCCAATCTATATGAATTGTAACAGTTGGAAAGGATTTTCAATCTTGCTTAATTCCTTATAGATGAAAAATGACATCTCTGAAAGATTTAGCTAAAAAACCAAGCAACCATTTCCTATAAAGCAATATATATAGTTAAAACAGTTTAATGCTTTATGAAGTAGCCAATTTTGAAAGCTTTCCCATAAAGCTAGGAAATAAAAAAGAAGTTATAGACAAAAGCATATAATTCAATGACATGCATCTTTACCATTTTTTTTTTCTATCACAGTAGTGATATCTCATTTTGTTTTTACAATAAGTATCAAAAGGCCTCTGGCTTAAAATGCTTCATGTGAACTTGATAACTGGTAATGTGGTTTTGTATTAATTCTTGTGGTCTATTGGCTATAATTGCAACAATAGCTTCTTTCACTTTTTCCCACTCCCAAGGATATATGCAAACCCCTATATCTCTAGTTGGTTAGGGTCTTATGTTACTGTTATATTAATGTGATTAATTAAAAAATGCTTTTAAACTTTATGTTAGAATTCCGGATCCTTGGTATTTGGAATTATTTGTTTCTCTCTGCTGGGCCTGAAGGATAGAGGAAAGACTGTAGCCAGGTTGTACATGTCTCATACTTACTGCTGTATGCTTAGAATTCCCTATTATGGCATCTAAGCACCTATACTTTTCCTTCATCAAAGCTGATTTATTCTTTATAGTGAAGCTGGAAAAGGGTAAATGTTCATTTTAGAAGTCCTAAGCAGACATTTCAAGCAGACCTGGGTAAGAGACTCATTGCTACCTTATTTCCTTATGTACATCCCATTTAATTACCATTTAATTATAGCAGTAGCTACTGCACAGCTCGTAGGCAAAGATGGATAACTTGATTACATTTTATAATTTCCTTGACAAGTGTTGGCAAAGGCAATACGTTAGTCTCACTGTCTAGGGCATCAAATGTCATAGTGATAATGGGGTTTGGGACCATGTGTTTCTGTTGGTGACAGGTTGCCACATGCTTTTCTGTGGTTTTAGACTAGTGTTTGGAAGAGATGAGAGGAGATTGCAAGGAGGTGAGAAGTATATGAATCAGTTCGTGGGGTGTCCTGGGGCTCAGATGAAAATGACTTGAAACAATTCCAGCTCTCACTTCTTTCCTTCAATCAATTCCCAGCTGGGCTGTGACAGAAGGCAGGTGATAAGAATAGAGAGGATAGCAATAAAATGCAGCTGATTTATAAAAAAAAGTTTCCTGGAGAAAAGGAAAGTGAAAAAGAAACAAGGGACTCGGGGGATAAAGGAACAGAACTTGCTTGGATGAGGGGGGAGTACAGTAAAATCTTTAAATGTTCTGAAAATCAGCAGTAACAGCTGTTAAGAAATTTAAACAGATGTAGTAGTGTTTGGTGGAAAAAACTGTCACAATAACCATAGAGTCTCACTATAGTACCTAGTATTCAAGTCTTTGACAATGAAAAACTGCCATGGTGTGCTGAAAATGAAGACAAAAGACTCGTCATTTGCCATATGAAATTATATATTCATTAAAAAGCAAGGTGATTTCCATATAAACAAGAAAAGCAAGAAACTACAAGGGAGTCTGCAGTCTTAAGAAAAACCAAAACCAGGTCATTATGTGTCATTTAACACTGATTCATTTATTTAGTTTTAACTTTGGTAATGGCTTCATAGATGTAAGTTACAGAATACCAGCTTGATTTTACATGTCCTAAGGGGAAAAACTATAGCACTTCCTTACCCTCCTAAGCTAAAACACGACTAGACACAGAGACTAGACACAGAGAAGCACATGAATTCCTCTAACTGATAGCACCAAAGAGTAAAATTCAAGAAACCAGGCATTAAAAATGGATCAAATGTATTTCTGTCATCCTCTGTGGCTTATGAAGCAGAGTCAGAATTATGGACCATGAACTACTTTTCATAGCTCTTTGGAATAATAGGATCCATGTGAAAATTTAAGCAGTAATAACAATCCTTAATTAAGAAGAAGTTAACATTTATTTAAAAGGATTTGAAGCAACATTTGGAGAATATTTTTATAATAGGCTACTAAGAGTCACAGAAAAGTTTTCACTTTTATTTTTGTTACGGTGATTTTCTAGCATGTGCTTGTAGAAGTCAGAATATTAGTGACATACTTGAGATTTCTGGGCTTCTTGGGGGAAGCAACAGATAAGTAACCACTTTTATTTCTGGTAGTTACCAGTAAGTGACTCAGTTTACAGAAGATAGGGAAGGGAATAGAGAGAAAGAATAGAAACATTCACATTCAAGTAATCATAGTCTATACTCACATAACTAAGAATATTTCAGATATGAAATAGTTTTAATGATTCCAGAGTCTGGACAACCTTACCAGATTTGAGAAAGTAGTTATACTCCTGTTTATTTTGTTCATAGTTGAATATTAATTCAAGTCACTCAATACTTCCATCTATACTATTATCAAGATAATTTGTTTATCTTTGATCCCATCTTACAGACTTGGGAAATGTGTAATCCTTGATACAAGGATATGTTCACTATTTGGATGATTAGGTGTGAAAGTTACCCATATACAAACACTTATTTTGCACCATGAACATGGATTAATATTTGTTAGAAGAAATTACAAGGCTCTCAGTCTCTTTTTACCTCCCACACATCATTATTACACTGAATGAAAGTTTTTTCCACAATAATGACTCCCAAGGAACCATACATTACTGCTTAAAGTTGAGATAGGAAATATAACAAAATGGCAGCTGAATGATGATACTGGGTTTGCCTCATTTGTATACTTAGAATCAAATTATCCCAAATAAAGACGCCAACTATTGACAGATAATTGAATGACATCAAGAGAATGGAATGAGGAAAGGAAATAGGAAAACTGTAACTTGTCTGTGGCTATAGTGATATTGGAACAATAAAACCCATGAGAGAGAGGCGTGAATGCTTTAATAATAAAACAACAGATTTAAGATGTAAAAACCTCAATGTATGAGATAGAAAATTCTAGAGAATGCTATGAGCAGAATAGATGAAATAGAGAATTGAGTCAGTGACTTTGAAGATAATATACAAAGGAAGAAAATGAGAAATAAAAGGGAAAAATTGAAGAAAACATTGAGAAGCACCATCATTAGTAAGGG
>NW_004567108.1:20541343-20542731 GCF_000260355.1 Condylura cristata | reverse complement strand
CTGGGTAGCTAAATGCAAGGACAACAACACCAAGACAAATAGTTGAGAAACAAGCTAGAAATTAAGACAGAGAGATAATATGGAAAGTGTTTAGTGGTTTGTCAGGCTTACATCAGACTTCTCAGAATAACCCTCACAAATGGTTGAGGATGGAATGCCATATTCAGAAAACTTACAAATAAAAAAAGTGCCAGTCAAGTGTACTATGTCCTTTAAGAATCTTTCAGATACGAGGGAGAAATAAGGCCTTGCAGGAGTCTGCCCACACTAGAACTCTACTATAAGAAATGTTGAAGGGGTCATTTATATTTAAATTGAAAAGAAGAAAATCCAAAAAAAGAAAAAAAGAATAAGAAAATAACATAAAAGCAAGACAAAATGGCAGTTGTAAATCTTTATCTTTATAAATAAAGTAAATCTTTATCGGTAATAAATCTAAATGGAAAGTGAACTCACCAGTCAGACTGCTCAGGTAGCTTCTTGCATCAGAAAAGACAATGCATACAGGAGAACTAATATAAAAATAAATAAGTAAATAAAAAAGACAATGCATTATTAGTTGCAAAGATGAACACCAACATAAACTAATTGGGTGTAAAACAGTTTTTCAAGCAAATGGGGCCAAGGGTAGGACAGGGGCAGCTCTGTATATAAAAGATAGAATTGAGACTTCCAACTATAGAAGGAAACAATTCCACTCTTAGATATACATCTGAAGGATGCAATAACACTGATACAAAGGAATATATAAATTCATTTGCTCAATGCAGCACTATTAACAATAGCCAAAGTGTGGTAAAACTTGTATCCAAGACTAGTTAGTAGATTAAAAAGCTGGGGTATATATAAATAACAGAGTACTATTCAGTGATTAAAAAAACAGTTGAATTCTTGACATCTGCAAACATACAGGGATTATGCTAAGTGGAATTAGAAGGAGAAAGTCATATAACAGATGATTTCACTTATGTGGATATCAAAAAAAGAAAAAAAAAACCAGGCAGCAGTAAAACTAAACCAAAACAAACTGTAAAAATCTCATTATAGATTTGAGGTTATACCACATGAAGAGAGTGGGGGTAAAGAGGGCCCAGTGGCTTATGGTGGGAGATAATAGGTGAAGTGTGTTAATATATGTTTAAATAGGCATGAACTTGTATCTACAAATCATATAAAATGTTATAAACCAACATTATTTCAATATAACATAATACCATTATAGAAAAACTGAACAAAAAGAAAAATGTAAATACTCTGTTTAGGTTTATTTTCCCAAAGTATTAATTTTAATTAGTCATAAATTTAGTGTGCTCAGTTCCTTAAATAGTTAAAATAATGAATGAGATTATCATTATTCACGAATGGATAAAAGACTATACAGAATATCA
>NW_004567108.1:20538739-20541048 GCF_000260355.1 Condylura cristata | reverse complement strand
CAATCACGGGTTATTGAAACAGTAATCAAAAATCTCCCCAGAAGCAATAAATCCAGGATCCTACATATTTACAAGAAAATTTAATCAAAACTTTAAAGAAATTACACCTGTCTTGTTCAGGTTATTTTTAAAAATACAGAGAGAAGGAATATTCTGACAAATTTTGATATCAACATTTCTGTAATGCTGAAACCAAAGACAACAGAAGAAAAACTATAAACAATTCTTGATGTATATTCATATGAAAATCTGAAACAAAATACTGGCAGGTCAAATTCAATAATACTTGCAAGGATTATACATCATGATCGAATCAGATACCTCCCAATGATTCAAAGGCTGGTTTAATGTACATAAATTAATCAATGTAATGTTTTGCATCAAAAAAGGCAAAGGTAATTGCATGGTAATGTCAATAGTTGCAGAGAAAGTATTTGCTGTGATTCAGCACCTGTTTATAATAATACTCAACAATATGTGAATAAAAGGAACATATCTCAATATGATGTTATAAATCATAACATCTACAGACAAAATAATATGTAATGGGGGGAAAAACTGACCAGGAACCAGAAAAAGATGACCCCTGTCACCATTTCATTTCATTTAGTTTTAGAAGTTTCAGATATTTTCATGAGAACAATTGGACATCAACAGGAAATAGAGGAATTCAGGTAGGAATTTCTACCTGGAAACTACATTTCCAGATGATGTATATCTTAAGTCTCAAAGATTCAACTAAATAAGAAAAAAATCTTACAAAATTAATATTGCAACATGACAGATTATAAAATCTACACAGAAAATTCAGTTGCATTTTTATATACAAATAATGCATGAGAAATAAACTTAGAAAATAAGTCCATAATCATATTAAAAGGAGACACATACCTAGGAATTAACCTGATCAAGGATGTGACAGAATTATACCATGAGAACTATAAGACATTATTAAAGGACATAGGTCATGACATGGAGCGATGGAAAGACATCTTATACTCATATGTGGGAAAATCAATATAGTCAAAATGACTATTCTACCAAAAGCAATACATAAATTTAATACAATACCTACTAAAACACCAATAGTCTTCAAAGAAATTGAACAAAGTATTAAAATGTATATGGAACCATAAAATTTCTCAAATAGCAAAAGCAGCCCTGAAAACAGAAATGGAGACAAAATATTACCTGATTTTAAACTAGTCTACAGAGAAACAAAACAATATGGCATTAGAATAAACATAGACACATGGACCAATGAACAGAACTGAAGCTCAAATACAAATCCATGTATATATGAACCCTTAAGTCATGATGAAGGAACCATGTGCATACAATGAGGGAAGGAAACTAGCACCATGTAAAAGAATGAAGTTGGATCACTTTCTATGTCCACACATAGAAACATTCTAAATGGATTGAGATTTAGATATAAAATCTGCAGCAATAAAATTATAGAAGAAAATATTTCATGTCCTCAATGAGAAATGTGTTTTTGATGGCACTATGGCATGGACATTAAAAGCAAAAATTATAATTGAACTACCACAAATTAAAGTACTTTTACTAAAAGAAAATATATGTATCCCTGCAGCTCTGGCCTGTGCTGCAGTTCTGTATGCATACATAAATCTTTTTTTTTTTTTAAAGACATCCTATTGAATGGGAGAAAATATTCACATTTTATACACAATGGTGTTAATATCCAAGATCTATACAAAATTAATTTTAAATAAAAATCAGATACACCAATTAATAAATGTAGAGCATATCTGACAGACAATGCATCAAAGAGGTTAGGCAGTAGGTCAATAGATGCATGAAAAAAATGCTCATCACAACTTTATAGTGAAAGCAATGGAGACACAGTTCAAAACTACAATGAGATATCTTAACACCTGTAAGAATAGCACATATGAAAAAGATCCCCAACAACAAATGCTGGAGAGAAAGTGGAAAAAGAGGACTCCTGTTACAATGTGGGTAGGTGTGTAATCTAGTTCAGATCTGGCAAGTGATCTGAATTTACAATGTATGAAATAGAAATGGAAATACTATATGATCCAGAAATTCCACTCTTGGGCTTTTATCGGAAAAACATTTAACAAGTCAAAAAATTATATGCAGAATTATTTACAATAACTAGGACGTGGCAGCAGGCTAGTAATTCACTGGCAGATAATTGGATAAAAAAGATATGGCATAACCACTCAGCGGAATGTTACCTAGTCTTAAGGAAAGAGGAATGTTGTCATTTACAGCAAAATGGAAGGGTTTTGAGAGAATTTTGTGTGGGAAAGCAAATC
>NW_004567108.1:20535170-20537514 GCF_000260355.1 Condylura cristata | reverse complement strand
AAAAAAATCTAATAAGACCATTATTTGGGCAAAATTGCATTTCTTTTTCTAGAGGTAAAAATCCTATACCTGGCTGTATTCATCCATTTAATTATGTTTGCAAATAGCACTTAAGTGATTTTCTAATTCAATATAGTTTTTTTTTAATCTTGGAATTTTTGTCTTCTTTTAAAACCCACTTATTCCATTATACAAATAATTCTGTGTTTTCTTTCAATCAAGATTGAATTCTGACCCTGTAAAAAGTGTTCCCATAAACACCTATAAAAGAGCAAAGCACTACATGAACTTAAGCATCTACATGAACTTAACAGGACAAACTGACCTGTGAGAGTGCATACCTCAGTGTAGTTTGGGGAAACAAAATTCCACTGACCACGGGGTAACTTGGGTGAGGAAGATGCAGTGGTCATAATGAAAATAGTTTCTTATGCATGCATCATTTCCATTCTGTTGTGTCTGGGAGATGTGCTTGGCAAAGGGAACTGAATAGAATAAGAGTTGTAAGTTCTTTTGTAACCACAAGAAGTTGAACATGATGTTCTCACATGGCAGCGATCCTTTCATTCTTTTAACACAAGTCTGGGTCTGTTTCTTTTCAATTAATGGGCTCCAATGTCAAACCAACCAACAGGAAAGCTTTCTCAGAATCAGTTGAGCCATTTATACCTACCTATTTGGTGTAATTTTAGGTTAATTTTTTGGCCTAGGAATGTTAATTTTTTGGTCTAGGAATGTTCAAAAATATTTCAATGTAAATAGCATCTCCAGACTTATATAATCTACCAAATCATACTAACTAAGAAAATTTATTAAGGAGAGTATGGTAAACTTGTTTAAAATGCTTTTAATTCATTATGCCTTAGGGATAATTAGTGATTTCCCCCTATCTGTGATATTCATATAATGTTGATGATTTATTCTAAGTTGAAGCTTTTTTTTACATTTGACTTCTTTATTTGTATAAATTTTACATCAGGTGTAGTCCCCATAGAATTTCCATGACCAGTTCACCTGTGCACCATCACCCTAGTCTCTTGTGCCCTTCCATCCTTATTGTGTACCCTCTCTCTTCTCCTCCCCTGCAGGATGTTTTTGATTTATAGATGTCTGATTATTTTTGTTTAGTTTTGTTGTATTTTAAAAATTGTTATTATTTCCTCCCACCCCCATTCTCTTATTTGGTTTCCCTATATTCCTCCTATAAGTGAAGCCATCCAATATTTTTCTTTTTTGTAACACCTCCCCATCTCCCTGAGCATGATTACATCCATGTTGCTGTGAATGGCATTAGATCATCTTTTTTTTTTTTTTTCTGAATAGTATTCCATTGAGTATTGTACCACACCTTCTTGATTCAGTCATTTATTTTGGGGCTTTTGGGGTTGTTTCCAAGTCTTACCTATTACAAATAGTGCTGCAATAAACATAGGGGTGGAATGCTGGGTAAAATGGCAGCTCCATTTTTAGTAGTGAGGAATCTCCATACTGCTTTCTATTGTGGTTGGACCAGTTTCCACTCCCACCAGTAGTATAGCAGAGTTCCTTTTTTGCCACATCCTCACCAACCTATGTTGCTGTTAGTTTTTTAATATGTGCCATTCTTACTGGTGGAAGGTGGTATCTCGTTGTGGTTTTGTTTTGCATATCCCTGATTATGAGGGATGTTGAACATTTTTTTTCGTATGCATGTTGGCGATTCATCACAAGACGTGAAACCATGAAATATATAGAAGAAAATTTTAGCTAAAACACTACAAAACATATATTTCAGTAACATCTTTAAAGACTCGTCCCCTAAAGCAAAGAAAATGAAGGAAAAGATAAACAGGTGGGAATCCATCAAATTAAAAAAAAGCTGCTGTACAGCAAAGGAGACATTAACCAAAACAGTGACACCATACTGATTGGGAGAATATTTTTGCACTTCACAAAACTGACAGGGGATTGATCACAAAGACATACAAAGAACTCACATGACACAAGAAAAACAAAGTAAATAATCCAGTCAAAACATGGACAGTGGAACTCAAAAGACATTTCTCCAAAGATAAAATTTAAGTTGAAGTTTCCTGATGACAAAGATTATGCTTGACGTTTTCAAACTGGATTATTTGCCTCCCATAATTACAAGGGTGATTTTCTTGGCTTTGAGTGTTTTCCCATACCTTACTGTGTTCTTCCACCCATTTTTGTGTGTACAATCCCTCCTGAGAGTCCAAAGGCTTCCTCCTCCAGACACTTTCTGACTTACCTTTGCATCATCTAGAAATCTCTCTTCATGTTTATGACCCTCTTCCCCAAATCCTATAATGCCTTTGTTTTTCATTGTATTTTTTATTAA
>NW_004567108.1:20532497-20533155 GCF_000260355.1 Condylura cristata | reverse complement strand
CGATAATCAAGTCTTTATACAATATTAATCTTCACAATCTCTAATTTATCACCCCATCTAAGTAGATTTTATTGCTCATTCTTTATGCTAACAGGAGACCTTCCTCATTTCTCTATTGCTGTGTTTATAGTGTTGCATAAAGCACCACCAAAGCCCCCATCTCCTCTACCACGGCCACTGGGCCCCTCTTCCCTTTGCTACCTATGTGCGACCTATCACTGAATCTCCTTTCTGCAGTCACATATCTAGGGTGTTGAGTTTACTTTTGTTTGTGTCTTCATTTTGTTTCTTTATAATCTACATTTCAGTGAAACCATTTGTTTCTCTTTCTGACTGATTGTGCTTAGCATAATCCCCTTAAGTGCCATCCATTTGTTTTTGCACATAGCAAGCTTTTATTATTAAAAACAAACAAACAAACAAACAAAACAGCTTAGTAGTATTTCCTTGGGTTTATATTCTACCTCTTCTCTGTCCATTTGTTCCTGGTTGGGCACTTAGGCTGTTTCTACAACTTGACTATTGCAAAGAGTTCTGCATTGAATATTCTTCTTTAACCTCTTACATTTAAATATGCTACCTTGAATTTTAGTAATTTGTACATACATATTTCTTGATTGCACTTCAGATCAGTGAACTTACTCTTATTGCCTCTCTT
>NW_004567108.1:20480829-20531342 GCF_000260355.1 Condylura cristata | reverse complement strand
TCTGGTTCAGAGCCACTGCTCTGAAAGCAGTTATTGATCCTGGGTTGCTTTGGCTTTAACTAATCCATGTTGTAAAACCCAGTTGAGCAGAGAAGGTAACTCTGCTATCTTTAGACTATGTGGCCTTGGGAAAGTTGTTTGATCTCTCAGAGCTGTAATCTTTTCATGTGTGCAATGGGGATGAATTGAGGTAATAAAGATGGAAAGAGGTAGCAAGCATGTAACAAAAATAAATATAGTGCCTGGCAAGCTGTAAATTCTCAATATGTGTTACTCCACTACTTTTCTGCCAATGGATTTAATTGCATTTATACTAATTGAACACTGCCTGTTCTGCCTTTTATCTCTCTCTAGTCTTCCGTCAGTTAAACTCCCTGCTTCAAATTCTGAGCTTTAACAGAAACAAACTTTTTGAGGATTTTCATATATACTGTTTTTGTTGTATTTTCCTTTTACACATGCTAATATCTTTTTACTTCGATTTTCTTTATTTATACCGATAATCAAGTCTTTATACAATATTAATCTTCACAATCTCTAATTTATCACCCCATCTAAGTAGATTTTATTGCTCATTCTTTATGCTAACAGGGGACCTTCCTCATTTCTCTATTGCTGTGTTTATAGTGTTGCATTTATTGATTTAGTAAATTCACTTAATCATCACTTATTAATTTTTTTGACTTCTCTTTGCTGCAGAGTCACAACTCACTATTTTTGTATTCTAAGTATGTGCAACATTGTTTCACATTACATGCTCCATGAATTGGCAGGGATAAATGCAGTCTCCATGTCTTCCAACTCCTTGTTTGGGTTTCTCTGTCAGGAACTGAGGACAAGGGGATCCCCAAGTAAGGTTTTTTTTTTTTGTTCATTGTCTGTGTAAATCTTACTTTAGGTTTTAATGAGCTGACATAAACATGGTTTTCAAGGGAGCTAAAAATACTATTATAGTCTTGAAAATAGAGAATTCTGTAGATAAATGTGCAATGATAATGGTATTTAAAAATTATATAACAATTGAAATAAAATCCCTGAGGTAGTAAAAATAAAATTTATCAATCTACTAATGCAAAAAATTAGATATATTTAACAGGATTATTTTTATATGCCTATAATTAATTTGCTGTAAACTTACCCACATTATCTTTTATTTGTATTTCTATGGATGAATCATATCACTGAGTTGCAAAAAATCATGAGGTTGTAGGTACTGAAATTACAGTATGTTTTTCAGAGTTGGAGTAAAGTGTGGACTGTTAACAGACTTGCAGAAGTTTCTAAAATCTTCTAATTTATAAAAAAGTGTAAATTCTATGACATAAATCTGTATATGACAGACTGAAGGCTTTCACCATGCACTGCTGAGGGGAGCAGTGGGTAAGTTCAGAGAGATCTGTGCCATGTGGGTCATCTCCAGGGCCAGGATTAAACTCCCACTGAAGAGGCCATGGTGCACTTCAGTTCTATGATTTAACCCATTGTGCCATCAGGGAGGGCTTGAGCATTTGAATATTTTTAAGGTGTTTCCTATCTTGCTACACCACAGCTGAATGCTCTAAATTTATTGAAACAAAGTATAGAAAAAACAGTAAGAGGAATGTCTCCATTTTGCTAGCTAGCATTATTTGATAGAAAATGCATACTTCTTTGTCAGGAAAATGTCCATTTTATCTATTCATTCTGTTAGATATAATTCTACTCGGTTTCTGAATTTGCTGGTCTATTGGGCAGATTTTTATTTGTATTTAGAAGCCACAAAACTTATAGTTCAATGAGCTTCCTCCGTCCCTTTCATGTAAATATGGCCTCAGCGTCTGTGTATAGCATGTGGCTAGATGATGCACCCAAGGATGTTCACCCATTATGTAATATTCCCAGAGATAGATATTGGGAGTCTAATCATGTGTTAATATGCCTTCTCTGACCTTTATACTTGACAAGGCAAGGTCAGCCTTTGCTGAGTTCCCTGGAAGATTTATGAGCTGTTTCTAGTATCCATATATAGGTCTTTTCTTTGACCTTTAGGCCTTAGGAACTGAGTATAATTACTTCAACTGCTGAGCCAGTTTTCCCTTATACTTAGTGCAAATTAATTCTCTAATTTGGCCTTCAATACATCAGTTTATTTCTATGAACAATATACGTCTGCTCTGTGTCAGGCACATATTGGCTGTTGAGGATTCTAGGAAGATTAGCACTAGCTTCCTGCCAATGAACTGATGGTCTAATGAGGAGAATGAAAGGTAAATCAATCTGACTTATCGATGAGAATGTGTTTATGGAAGCTTGGGAGCACATAGGATGAACACACAACTACAGTGGTGGGACAAAATTTCTCAAAGCAAATGATGCCTAAGCTAAATCCTAAAAGTGGAGTAGGAGTTAGTAAGGCAGAGAAGTGAGAAAGGAAGATAAACATTTCTGCAGAAAGAGAAGCACCACATAAATATGGGAGGTAAGAAGGAGAAAGGACGAGAGAGAAACATCACACTTGAAGAACTGGAAGCAGATCTGTACTGCTGAGGCAGGTAGGGATACTGCCAGAAGCATGGATAAGACAAGAGAGGCTAATAGAATCTATACCAACATTCGACAGTATTCCGTGTGATGTTTGGACTTTATCTTGAAGGATTTTGAAGATGGCAGAGACATGCCTGCATTTTTTCTTACAAATTTATTAAAGTACACTCAACATAAAGTACACTGCACACATTTAAATTACACACCCTTGACAAGATTTGACAAACACACATGTACACGTGATCATACCTATAAAGCCATTACAACAATCTAAATAATTACTGCATTTTATATACACTGATATAGTAGTAGCAGTAGAGAAAATGTAGCAGAGAAAGGCATTTCTGGAGTTAGGGATGGCAATTATGAAATTGTTATCAGATAATGAATATTCAGGAAAGTCAAGTCAGTGAGACTGAAGAGACATGCTGAAAGATACAAAAGCAAAATCATTGGCTAGATAATTGATTGGCCCATCTGAATAGGAAGACCAAAAAAAAGAAAAATCAAGATGAACTCTTGGTAAAATAACCAAATGCTCTCTCTCATTCTTTTCTTTTGTAATAAAGAGTATAGAAGGAAGAGGAAATGGGGAGTTCAGCATAGCACATGTGCTTTGGGAATTTACATTAGAGAGATGGAATACTGGTACTCGGCAGATATAAAAGGAAGAGAGTGAAATGATTCAGCAGATGTAGGAAGTAAAAAAAGAACAGATTAAGAAGGAGTAGGGTGGGAAATTGGTGGAGAGAGGAAAATGTAGATGACTGTATTTAAGGGACTGAAAGGCAGTTTCACACATATCAGGATTCCTGTGCTCGCTGATAACATTGTAATTTTGTTTTTTGCCTCTTCTTTTCCTATGGTTTTGTTATCTTACCCTTTGTTTGCATTAGTCATTCATTGTACAAGTTACTTCTGTCTTCGAGAGGTAAGTTACCCAGGGATGCCAGTAAAAGCAAAATCCTAATAAGTTATTAAAATTTTAAATGATCTGCCTTTACTGGACAGGAGACTTCAATATATGTAGAATAATTGATTTTTTTTAATCTTTCATTTTCTTTTTTCATAACAGGTTGCCATTTGCTTTTACTTTAGATAAGAATGTCTAATTTATTTCAGATAACACATTTATGTTAGATAACCATTAAGTTAAAAAACTACTTTTAAAAAGGGGAAAACTGTTAGACTTTGCATCAGAAACTAAAATTTTATCAGTTTCAGGAAAATCCTATTCTTATTAAATATTTCCCAAAAGGTCTATCCATTCCTCACACATCTATGCATACATATTTCTGGGAAAGTCCCTTTTTCCTTGTCAATGAATAGTCTTGAGGTAGAGTAAGATAAAGGAATATAAGCAGTTTATCATCACAGATTGATGGTAACTTGGGACTGACTATAAGGGAACATTACTAGGCGCTATGCTAACAAATTTTGATTTTATTTGAAGAAGGTAGAATGATGGTGATGTTAGTAGATTTAATTTTTAGATAGGTTGGTCCTAGCAACTACACTACCCTGATTTTATTTTAAAAGTACAGGATTTCTCAGTGGATGTCACTGCTAGGGTCTCAATCAGTGAATGTATGTCTTCATATAGGTTTTCTCCTATTTGGGAGTGATTTTTTTTTTTTTAACTTCTGTAGAGGACCAGCTTATTACCAAGTATTTGTCTCATTAGCCAGTTTTAATTTTCTCTCTTAGGTTCATAATTCTTGCCTTTCATTATATCGGTGGCAAGCATACCGCAGTTGTGTCTTTTCATAATAGACTTTGAGCAAATTAAGGAATTAAGGAATGAATGATAACCGGCTGTCTCTATAAAGTCTAGGTCACCAGAGTAACATAAACATTTCCACTGACTTTTTTCTTTTTGTAATGTAGAGCATTTTAAAATTTAGTCAAATTTGAAATAAAAATTCTATAAACTGGCACCATCATTGAATTTTTATAGGCAAAATGCTAATACTTAGAGATGAAATTGTGGTTCATTTTCTCAAAAAATTTGCAAGTCAAGCTCTTTCATTAGTACATGGCTATATAAATATGTTTTTTTTTGTCTTGTTTTTAACAGACTTTGCACTTTCTAGGTCACTGTCTCTAACCTTAGCAAACTATTTTGAAAACTGACATTTCCACCTTTGCCCTCACTAAACTGATGGTACAGAATTTTAAATTGGGTATTATACATCTTTTGCAAGAACAGTTGTGTCAAATATTAAAGTTATATTAAAAAAATTCCCTTTGAAGAAGGAATGACTCTTTATATCGTAGTCTAGTCCTAAACTCCCAGAAGCAATGATTATGCTTGTAATTGCCTGAGCCATGAATATGTATGCCTAGTTATTATACTCATTTACTATTGTTCTCTATAGCAGCATTTACCATGGCTCTCTGGTAAAATAACTTACCTTGTTAAATAAAAACAACTTCGTATTCAGGTTAGAAGCTCAATGAGACACAACCACTTCACATTTTGTAAGTTTACTCTGATTCTCTACCTTGTAAATGAAAATCATAGAACAACTTTTGCTGTTACATAAGAGCTTAGCCCTGCTATGTTCTTAACTCTTGAAAATGTTTCTCATTAAAATCTCATGGGAAGTCAGGCATATTTTAACCTAATTTTCCTCTTCTAGTGAAGAAAAAGCAGTTGAACAAGAATAGCATAGCTAGATAATCTGTTGAATGTCTCTTCACATCTCTCAATCCATTATTTAAAGCCACTTTAAGTATACTGGGAATAAGTTCAAGGTTTGAAAAAAATTAAAATGATTTTTGCCTTGATTATATTTTAAGATAAGAGAAAGGGAAAAGTTACTAAATTACAGAATAAAATATTCTAATATGAATCATAAATTAAAATAATTAGGTTTGCTCAATCATGTAAAATTGCTTCAAAGTGGAGACAATTATGTTGCTATTATTGACAATATAAGATTCATTGTCTATAGCAAAAAATCATCAAACATGGTAGATAAAAGAAGTAACAAGTATAGACTTCGAAGCATATGTATGTGTGCTTACACTCCTTATACATGTGTAATTCTTGACATTTGTGTGTGCAACACATGCAGTTTTCCCTCTCTCAGCTAGCAGCTTACAACCCTTTCAAGAACAATATTATCATTATTATTATGAAGTAACTAAAATCTCATTTAATAGTAGTGCTTCTAATACAATTTTAATAAGTTATAATTGTGATATGGTGAAAAATTTATAGTTTATATAATGCCAACCAAATCTCAGATACATCTAAATATATAAGCACACTTGCACCTTTCATCCTCATATGAACTCTAATTTTTCCTTTTTCATTTCAGAATAGTGAGGTACAGAGAAGTTTGTAGCTTGACCAAGGCTACATATTAAGTGATGACATTGGAGTTAAAATTTGGGTTGTTTCAAAAGTATTTTATTACCTCTGCATTGTACTGACATTGTAAATTTGATAGCATTTAAACATTTGTGCTCATCAATGTACATGTTATTTATATATATTTTTTGTTGAAGTGACACTACTTTCTAGTACAGTATAATTTCTAGGAATGCAGCTTTATATTTTAATAAATCTGTGCACCACAGTATGAGCACCATCAAAGGTCTAGTCACTATTCACTTTCATGCAATTGACTCCTTCTACTAATGGCAAGGGAAACAATAGTAAAAGTTAACAAAATGGACTACTTCACACTTAAAGACTCCTGCCTAGTGAAAGAAACCACCACAAAAATGAAAGGGCAACTTAATGGGAGAAGATACAGGCAAATGATATGTAGCAGGCAAGTGATTAATATCAAAAATATAAAATAATACATACAATTCACTAACAAAAATCCCAGATATGCAGGGAATATAGTTATTTTCCCAGACATAAGATGACCAACAGACATATGAAAAGATGTTGTACATCACTTATCATTAGAAACATGCAAATACAAGTCATGAGATTTCTTCTCACACTTGCTATTACCAAAAAGACAAACAAAAAGTAGCAATGGGGATTTGAAAAATAGGAAACTTATATGCTGTTAGTGAGAATGTAAACTGGTGCAGCCACTATGAAAAGCACAGGGGTTATGGGTGTCTTGGTAGTGTAGCAACAACGACATGAAGTGTGTGATTCCTATACCTCTAAATCATAGTTATCTGTAAAGCAGTGTTACCTCAATAAAAATAAATAAACTGAAAACAGAACTATTGCACGAGCAACAATCTCGCCTCGGGGTATTTATCTGAAGAATATAAAAGGAGTAATTCAAAAAGATATATATACCCCTGTGTTAATTTCAGCACTATTCACAATCAATATATTTTAATTAATACATACATATAGAAGATGATTTATCTGGTTTCTTTACTGACAGTGCTTAATGTCCTGTTTCAAAGTATCTTTGCTTCATATTTCAAAGCGTGTTGGCTGAACCTCGATAGGTTCTGTTTCCAATTGTGTATGAAATACTTAATACACACTATCATTTGAACTGTAATTGTGCTTGTTTTAATAGAATTAACTTCCTACTCAGAGCACAGTTGTCTTGTGGGTGAATATTCTTTTGCCATTCTCTTTGATTTGCTACCTTTATTTCTCAGCATTTCCTGCATGGGTTTCCATGGGCTTTTTAAAATCAAACTTTAAAAACTATAACACTATCTATGATTACTTCTAAATGACAGTACATTAATTTCTGCTTTGAAGACTGTCCTTTTAACAAGAAAAGGTAAAGGAATAGAACTCTTCAATGAATGGGATAGAGTATACTTGGTAGGCATTTGTGCTTTGGTGTGGCCTTGTTGTGGCATAATACATCTGAAGAAATGTGCACCTATACTCCTAAATCATATACATGAATGTTACCTTAGTGAAAATTATGCATTTAACAATGCAGTTATTAGACAGATTATTGGTTCTAAGATCTTTCTTCAAATCAAGGATCTCCCTCCTCCTTACTTACCCACTCCACACCCAAAAGAGGACTCTTTCATTCAAATTCTCCATCTCCTGTCACAACACAAAGACTGATCTACAGTAACATCAGGGAAGTTCAAATCTAACCATGATTAACTAAATCTATACCCTGATCTTTATCAATGAAATCTACCAAAATTGTAAGGTAGAAAGACACTGTACCTTACTCACTGTTCAAGTAGGCACCCAAAATGTTTCCCAATGGTGATAGGCAAATATCTTCCAGATTTTGGTAACATTTTAAATGATAATTATGAAGGTTACAGTATATGAGATTGTGGTTGGATAAGGTAATCTATAAATTGCCCTGGCTTCTGTTTTAAAGAAGGATACTTTGTAGACAATGAGGAATAGACAGTGCTAGGATTAGAGCTGACATCTTGTGAGGAAGATTTGAGGAAAAGCATCAAGCACTTAGAGGTGATTAATGATGATGTTTAAAGAATCCTGCTGCTAAGTATAAAAATAAAGTGTGAGTGCTAACTAGTAATTGGAGCTATAATAACATTTAAGATATCTAGAGAGATGTATTTCAAGTTAAGTCACTGAAAAAATGTTCACCAAAGCAAATTCTAACACTCAGGTGCATACTTTAGAATGATAAAGAATCTTATTGATCTTGACAAAATGTCATCTTGCAGTTGAAGGGACGTGAACATTCTAAATATTTCATGTAGATCAGTATATTATCCCTGCTGGAAAGATACACTATTTTAGAAATAACAAACTCAAAATGAAAAAAGAAAATCATACTTACGCTTAACATTTAATCATAACAATTTTCCAATGAAGAGGGAAACTTAATATAAACCTTGAAAAGTTAATTTTGGCATAATCACTGATTCTACCCTTTCTATCTATTTCATATTTATACACTTGTGTAAAATGGCTCTTACAAACAAATGTCTGAAGATTGATGTTATGTGTCAACGTTGGTTGGAGTCTAGCACCAAAAAAATTTGGTCACACATGACTTGATATTTCTGGTGGCTAGTGTGTGTGTGTGTGTGTGTGTGTGAGAGAGAGAGAGAGAGAGAGAGAGAGTATGTATGTGTGTGTGAGATGACTATTTAAATCAGTGTACTTACATAAAACAGATTGGATGAGGTTCACCTTTATTATAAATCGCTATCAATTAAGAGTCTTCCCTTGAGTAAGACTCTGAGTCTCCAGTCTAACAGTCTACCTTGCAGAGTTTGGATTTGCTCTTCTCCAGAATTGCACAAATCAATTCCTTATAGTTTTTCTATGCACATCTTATTGATTCTATTTCTCTAGAGCGTCCTGAACAATACAAAACAATATTTACCCTCTGAAAGTTGATAAACACAAGCATTACTTGACTTGTCTAACTTGTCCAACTAAACTAACAATATTAAGTCATGCTTTGAATATAAATTTTTAACTTAGCAAATTTTAATTCTCTTTTGAGAATACAAATTAATTTTTTGTAAGATATAAAATCTTTTCCTGATTATAAGCAGAGAAAGGACTTGAGTCTAGAATATATGTTCCCTGTACATGTAGATCCTCAATGACAGCTTGAGAACTACTATGAAAATATTTCCATGGCAGTTGTGCTATGACAGAGACACTTGATGGTAATTAATCAGGAAAAGTTGGGGTATATCTACATAACCAGTGTAATTTGACTCTCTCAGCCAGAATTTTCCCATCTGAAAAATGGGGATCTTGAACAAAATTTCTCCTTTTCCACAGAACACTAGTGTTCTAAATTTAGTCATCCATTTATACATGAGTTATCCAGAGATATTAAATTTCCTAAGGCAATGCCTGGCATACAGGTATTCAAATTTTTGGTTTGAATATGGGCACAGAAATTTATAAGTACAAATAATTTTTGTGAAATTAAATAAAGATTAGAAATTTAATCAAAGATTCAAAGCTCTGTTCTTTCTTCAACCCACCCCTAACTACTTCAGGTACTTGAAAAATTACACATGAATCTGAAACTTTGAGTGCATGTGAAGTCAAGAAATCTATAGTCATTTCTTTTGGTTTGACAATTATTTACCTCACCTATGAAAATAACTGAACAATTGCCATTATTACATGATGAAATATATAGGCTATGCAATTATTTTTTAGAAAAAAATATTTTTTGAGTCATGTTTCCAAATATGACATTTAAAGACTCTGCCAACATTGTCCTCAAATTCTGCATCATTAGCTCTCTTAGTACATACTAAACTGAAACTATTTTAGAAGCATCTTATTTTTTTATTATATACATTAATAACACATCATAAAATAATGGAATCAGTCCATGGATGAAAGCATGGTCGGACATAAGAAAATCAATTAGTCCCATTAACTGAATCAACTGAAATAGAGTTTAAAGTGACCTGACTGTAACAATAGCGGCTGAAACATTTGACAAAATTCAATAACCATTTAATAAAAAATGCCCTCAATAAACTTGGTACTCCAAGTTTACATATAATAAATAAAATAAAGGCTATATCTGACCAAGTCATAATAGTGCCATGCTCAGTACTAAAAGGCTTAAAACATTCACCTTAAACCAGAAATAAGACAAACATGTTCATGCTCACCTGAACAGTGTAAAATTATATTGGGATTCATAGTAAGATCAATGAGGCAAGAAACACAAAAGAATTCCAATTGGAAAAGAAGTAAAACTGTTATTGTTTGCAGAAACATGATAATATACATAGAATCTTTAAAACTCTACCACAAAACTGCTAGAAATAGTAAAGGAATACAGTAGAGTGATGACACGAAATCAATTTACAAAACCATTTCCAGATGCAACAATGAAAGACAAAACAATTCCATTATAAGAGAGAAAATATCTGGGAGCAAATTTAACAAAAGAGTTGAAGGAGACTATTTGAAGCATCATTATATCACTACAGGAGACATCACTCATCCAACAAGGGATTTATTTCCATAATTTACTAAGAACAAAAAAACCCAACTTAATAAAAATACTGGGCTCAATAGACAGTTCTTCAGTGAAGATACACAGATGGCCCACAGGTATATGGCAAGTGGCTCATCATCAACACCATAGATGCTACCTCACACTTGTGAGACTGGTCTATCTCTAAAAGACTAGAAATAAGAGGGTGCTAGCAAGGGTATGGAGAAGAGGAATTTTCAATCACTTTTGATGGAAATCTCTCATGAAGACAGGTTGGAGACTGCTTTAGACTAAAAACAGAAATACCATATAATTTAACAATACATTTTTATCTGAAGAATATGATAATATTTACGAAAAAATTCTGTGTAGCCCTATGTTCATAGCAGCATTGTTTTTAATAGCCAAGACATGGAAACAAATGCTTTTTGATGGATGACTAGATAAATAGTTTTTTTATATTTATCATCAATGGAACACTGCTAACTTGTTAAAAAATAAATCATGTCCGTTGCAATAATATGGATAGAACTTGAGATTATAATACTAAAAGAAACATCAGTGAAAAGCAATTATTATATAGCTTTATTCTTTTGTGGAATATAAATAGCCATAGAAAACAAGCTGTTATTACATAGCAAAAGCAAAGGACTGTGAAAAATATGGTGGCTAACAGAGGAGGGGCTTTGGGGAGGGAGAAAGGAATAGAGGGGTAAATGGGATCATGTGGTGGCATTGCGACTTGGATGGATGGTGGGTCAGTGAAGCATATGCACAGGTCTAGGTATAAAGCTGTACCCCTTGAAATTATATAGTTTTATAAATAAGTGGTAACCTAATGAAATCTGGTTTAAAAATGATATATGTCACATATATATCATTCATATATATATATATATATATGTGTATATATATGTGTGTGTGTATATATATGTGTATATATATATGTGTGTATATATATATATGTGTATATATATATATAGAGAGAGAGAGAGAGAGAGAGTGAGAGAGAGCGTGCTATTTAGCTCTATATACACACACTCAATGGACTTTACTCAGCTATAATAACCAAACTTGACTTTTGTGACAACAAAAGCCTCTTTCTATAGTTCTCATAAGTGATCAATAAAAAGGAAATATTTTGTATTAAAGTTATTTTGATTTTTAGCCTCCAATACAAGTTCACCTTAATATTAATAAATTGTGTTTTACTCTCTTGTAATCAAGTAAATATGACTAATACCTGTTGTAACCATGAGTGGGTCATGATAATTTGGCAATTTCTGTGCTTGATGAGTACCACATTTTATATTTGGCTAATATAAAGTACTTCTGTGATATTCTAGTATTCATGTTTGAATTTCTTTTTGTTGCTGTGTCCTTGTCTAGTCTGTTTATAAGATGTTAAAAACAGATTATTCAAAAATTTTGAAAAATATGATACAATTATATTTGATTAGTTAGCGATATTTATTTAAGCAATATATCAGGTTATTAAAGACTTAAAAAATTTAGTTGATTATTATAAATTACAGCAATTCCCCAATGCAAAGAAATGCCATTCTAAATGAATATTATAGTCCTGACTCAAATTCTCTCTTTAATACTCTTCTGTAATAGATCAGCTGGTTGTGTTTCATCTAAGCAAAGATTTTGAAGAGAGGTGGATTTGGGGATACAATATATCCAGGTTTGCATATATTAACACTTTTTGTAAGAGATTGGGTCTATATATCTAAAATTCCAATTTTCCAGGAAAAAAAATATCTGTGGGAGTGCTTTATTGTTCAGATTATGTGTTGGCTTTCCTATGTGGGGGAAATGCCAACCAGATGGTCTGTAGCAATCTAGCAGAAAGGCAGCTGGACTGTGCTCACTTTATATATATGGTTTAGCAGCCATGCAAAAGGGATTTGTTGTTTTGCACTTTGAAAGTGAACACAAACATATCTAAGGTATAGTTCACAAACTGCAAATGAACACCATGGGCTTTAAACTCATATAAATAAAGTTGACATTTAGAATCATGCTTATATGTTTGTTCATGGTGTGTTTTAACTAGATTACCTTCACAGAGAAAGAACATCATTTCACAAGCCCCCATCTCAATCAGTTGTGCATATGTTCTTTGTTTAAAAACATTACATAATATATGCCTGAATTACAGAAGAAAATACTTTTACTAACTTGATTTAAGTTTTTACCCATGAATATTTGTTTTACATGTTCATATTCCCTATGACTTAATAATTAATAAGAAATGAAAAAGACAACAGGAAACATGATGCTTGAGGAAATGGACTTCACCAGAGTTCTGAGTATACAAATATTTTGTTTTATTTTGTAATTTTTGTTAGCTCTTCCATTCACTTTAAAATTTTGTGAAGACAAAACCGTAAAGGATAACACTGAGAAATTTCTGTGTACATCTAGATTTATGAGGCTCAAGTACTAAATGAAGGGATATGATGTAAGATACTTGAAAACCTGCTTCCCATATTTGGGTATATAGATAAGAATCACCTGTGATAAGATTAAAAAATTGTAAAACACAAATTCTGAAGCAGTTGGTTTGGAATGAGGCCCAGGAAGCTATTTTAACAAGCATCCTCAGTAATGCTGGGGATTGAAAATATACTGTTCATATTTGAGAAGTAATATCAATTGTTTTACCCATTTAATTTGCTTGCTTACTTGTCTCAATAGGTATCTGAATAATAGAAAATAGGAAAGAATCTGTATTTTCCTCATTAGGTTTAGATAAAGATAAGATACATAGGTGGCAATGTGAAAAGTTTATATAACTGTTGAATTATAGGATCCATAAGTGATAAAAACATGGGATCTTGTGATCAGTGGGATGTGTTTATAAATTCAAGTTATGACTAGTCATGTGCTGTTGCAAATGGCTTAGAGGGGATAAGCATCTATTTTTATCTGTATTTGTTACAATACTAATTGAGTAGTAGATAAATCCGTAAATGTTGGTGGGTTTATGGAATAAAACCACGGTAAGGGAGGGTATCCATACAGCTCTCTAGGGATCTAGATATTAGAGTTTCTGACACCTAACAATGCAACCTTTAACAAGTGGCTCCCAACGTCAATTTGGGTAATTCTACCTATTTGGCACTTGAAGATTGAACAGATAGAGATGCTTACAAATTATCACTAACATGAAGGCCTAAAAATAGAAAGCTTAAGTTAGTTCTTTCAATGGCTTGTGAATGGCACAAGATGCCTCGAAGTTTCAGTGAGCCAATTAAGTGACTGTATCCATTTGTCTTCCACCTTACCCGTAATATAACACCATGAAATGGCCCCTGCCAATTAACACAAGAGAGAAACAACTCTAAAAACAGAAAGATATATTCAATTTGGAACATGCTAGTTTTAACAAGGCAGAGGGAATTATGTTGGAGATAACTTCTTGGCAGTAATGCCTATATATGATTTATCCTGAGAGACAATAGTACAATTTTGCATGTGTGTGTGTGTGTGTGTGTATAAAATCAGTATTTAAGTAATATTTGTAATAGTTATGAAAATCAGTGAAGTAGGATGTGGTATGAATTTACATAAGGATAGGGTCAAGAATCCTAAGGATTAGTAATAGGAAGAAGAGAGTGAGAATCATGGAGAGGTTCCAGAAACAAGAATGAGAGAGACCTGGTACTATAGATCCTTCAGGAAAGCTGAGGAGGGGCCAGCCTATTTGGCAAGTAAGAGCTTGGTAGTGATAATCACACATAACTTTTTTTGTCATGCCTGTTTTTGCTGATGCTGGAAACTTTGTTACTGGTGCTTAATAGCCTAAATGATCTGGCCATTTTTCTGTGAGTCCCTGCAGCACCTCCCAATAATCTTTTTCAGAGAAATGGGTGAGGGTTTCTAGTCATCTAATATTCAAGATCTTCTGATTACAAACCAGCTTAAGCCTTGTAAAATTCCACAACATTTATAATCAAACACATTCTTTCTCACTTTCCTTCTTTGTGCAATACAATATAAACATTTAAAGACAGTAGGATCCTTAAACCTTAAAGATTTCTGAGTTCTACCATGCACAGGTAAGGGAAATATAAGCTATCAGAAGACTACAAAACACTAACTTAAAAAGAAGTTTGTATTCCCATATTTATTTTAGTACTATTTATAGTAGCCAAGATATGGAAACAACCTAGGTGCACAAAATCAAATGAGTAGGTCAAGAAGATATTGTCTACATAAACAGTGGGCTACTACTTGGTCATCAAAAAAAATGAACCCATACCATTTGTGGCAATATTGATGGAGCTGGAAAGGACTATGCTAAGCAAAATAATCCAGAAGGAGAAAGAAAAAACATGAGTGATATCACTTCTAAGTGTAATATAGAGAAACCAAATAAAGGATCAGGCAAAGACAAACTTTTAAAGCAGCCCTTGGAAGCTGACTATAGAATTAGGAATCTAGAAAGGAAGGAGTGGGAACAGTATGGGTAGGGAGCCTCAGGGCTATAGGAACTGCATCTGATGGAGGAAATCAAACTGGGGCCCCATTGCATGGACTACAGAGCAAGATTGGCATTTCTCCACCATTGCCTAAGCAATGGAGGCTGATGAAAAAATGGGGTGGTTTTCTCCACCCATGCCAAAAGTTGCAGCCTGTGGTAGCTCCTCCCTTTGGTGCTAATCTGATTCAGATGGGCCAATCTGGCATTCGCTTACTCTGTACCTGGTCTCTGCAGAAGAAAGAAGAAGCTTCCAGCAGCTAACTTTTTTTTTCTTATTTTTTTTTGAGCAGTATTATACTATTCAAAAATTTTTTAGTTTATTTATTTATATATCATTATTTTGTTCATTTTTCCATCTTGGACCCAACCCTTGATAAAAGAAGCTGAAGAGCTTTGCAGCACAGGGCAGCTGCACTTGTCTTCGGTTCTGCTGCCACCGGAAAGGATTGTGCTCATTGAGATCAGTCCGAAAGAGAAAGAAAAATCAAATGATTTCACTTACAGGAGGAATACAGGGAAACCAAAAAGGGATCAGGAAAAACTATAACAATTAAAAACATACTACAACAAAAGTAATCAGGCAATTATAAATCAGAGACATTATTCAGGGGAGGGTGAGGGAGAGGATATAAATTGATGCGGGAGGAGCACATGGGACTAAGGTGATGGTGCACAGGTGACTTGGTGGTGGGAATTCTATGGGACTGCACCTGCTGTAAAATAGCTACAAAAAAGTTAAATATTAAAGAAAAAAAAGTGGTGGGAAATAAGATCTTGGTTAGGATACCACTAACCAGTGCTTGGTGCTTGGGTGGCTCAGAGATAGGGAGACTGCTTTACAAAACAAACAAACAAAAAGTAGAGCAATGCATTCTAGTGATGCATTGGAGGTAAAAAGATAATTCTAATTCTTTTCTAAATTGCATCATTAATTTTCATGAATTGAATAACAGATATGAGTTCTTTGGACAAGATTTTGCGTAATTTTTAGGTAATGTTTTTCCTAAAATAAAAAGTTACATATACCCTCTGTTGTACAAAAATGACATCTCTGTTGCTGTATAAACTGGTTAGGAACAGCATGACTTTTAGTGACTGATAATTTGCAACATTTTCACTGCTTATCTCTTGTATAACTCAAGAATAAAATTTTCATTTTTCATTGGTTTACAAAGCTGTACAAGAATCAGAACTGTAGATCCTCATCTGTGTAGGTGGAGGGTAGCACACCACACCCTCCATCAAGGCATAGTTTGTTGTGTCTTTTCCCTCCTTCCCTAGCTTATCTATAAGATATTAAAGTAGAAGAAAGATTTAGAGATTGATTAATGTAATTATAAATGGCAGATGTAGTGAATTTAGATATTTTTAGTTACAATCATTTTATTTTGAAACAGACAAAACTGGAAAATTCTTCAATTTTTTCTTTCCCTATATAATTTTATTCCTATACTGAAGTTAAAGTCCTGAAGGAGAGAATTATTATTTTTTTAAAAAAGATTTTACTTATGCTTACAGAACTGGGGTACAGGCCAGAGTTGTGGTGGGTGAGAGGATTCACCAGGGACAGAGTAGGGAGCAGAACAGCAGATCTACTGAAATACACTGCTGACGGGAGCAGCGGGCGGGTCAGGAGAGGTCTGCCATGCCATGTGGGTCAGCTCCCTGGCCGGGGATCGAACTTGTACTGCAGTCTGCAGTGCCTTCGTAAAGCTTCATAATGCTGTGTTTTAACCCGTTGCGCCACCAGGGAGAGCCTGAGAGTTATTATTTTTTATTAATAATAATAAAAATAACCCGGAGACATTCTCCTCACTTTTTCCTTTAACTTTGTCTCCTGAAGAGTTGTAAATGCTATCTAAATCCATTTTCAGATAGGCCACTAATTGGTACCCTTTTTGGCCATCTTAGTAGTGGTGATTAAGTGGTGTGGAAAGGAAATGCCTGTTCTATTTTTAGCATTGCTCTGCAGGTCAAGGCTGAGTTATATTGACAGGTTAAATTTGTCAAGAGAATAAATTCTCAAAGCAAAGTCCCAACTTCTCCACGAAGCATTATAGTATATGATTACTCTGAGCCAAATTCAAGGAATGGAAACTGGAAAAATGTTCTCAAAGAGAAACTGCCAAGAGTTGATCCCAGTAAGCCAGTGAAAAGAATTTCTGATATTATGCTAACAGGCAGGGGATAAAAGGTGTGGTTGACTTTTTGTTGGAGAGATTTTGATGGAACGAATGACTTAGTGACATTTAGTATTATATTCTTGGCTTCCCAGTCAACGAGCTTAAAACATGAGTACAAAAAGAATATAGAACCATTAAAAACACACGCATGGGCTCTCCCTGGTGGCTCAGTGTGTTAGGACCCAGCACTACAAGCTAGCAGCAGCCACCACAGTGTGAGTTCAATCCCCAGCCCGGGAGGTGACCCACGTGGCACAACAGACCTCTCCTGACTCACCCATTGCTCCCCTCAGCAGTGTACTTCATCGATTTGTCGTTCTGCTCCCCATTCTTTCTCTGTTGAATCCTCTCACTACCCCTGAACCTCTGGCTTATACTCCAGTTCTGTAAACATAAATAAATAAAATCTTAACACACACATACACATGAAATAGGAATGCATAGATTTTAAGGAGACTTACCTAAATAAGGAAGCACTTAAACATAGTATCATGTTCTTCGGGTGACGAGAAAAATAAGAATAGAACCTAGGAAACTTGAATGACAAAGATACCATAAACTGGGAAATTTGACAGCCACCCTTTTCCCCCATTAGCTTAATATTTTCATCATTATAATGTTAATATAGTTAGGATGTTGCATAATTTTTGTACAAAATAAAATATTAATTGGCATGTAAACAAAAATAGCTCTTAAATAAATTAAGTCATCCAGGGATTTTCAAAAACATTTCTTTAACACATATTTTGAGTTAGTAATAAATGCAAACTCTAAAACAAATTTTACTTTCAGTATAATGCATAACTTTGTTCCTTAGCAATCCACTGATTATATTGTAAGCTTTTTCTAGGCATATACAGAATTTATGTAACATGCACAATATATCACATGCACATTTAAGATTTCTTAACAGTTGGTAAATTATGCCCAAGGGAGAGGTATGAATCACAATCCCACCATGTAACAATAATACATGGAAACCTCCTTCACTTACATCCTCATTACGCCATGTACAATCAGCCTGTCTAATTGACCTTGCTTTGTCATTTTTTTTTAAAAAATGGTTTCACTATTTATTGAGGTAAACTTGATTTATAGCACTACATATGATTCGTAAGTATAGGTTATATCTCTTTAGGTATATAGCATCATACTGCACAAGCCACCAAAACAAAACACCAAAAAGGGGGCCCCTCCCCCCTTTTCTTCCAGTGTCTCATCCTGCCTGCATGATCGCTGCTATTCTGTAGTAAGATTCTAGTTCTTGAGATTATTTATTTTATTTTTGACAACTGTGCCTTATTCCTTGATAATCCACAGATGAGCGAGCTTCTCTGGTGTTTGTCTTTCTTTTTCTGACCATTTTCACTTAGCATCATCCTCCCCAGTTCCATCCATGATCTTGCAGATGGCAAGTTTTAGTCTTTATAGCTGAGACGTTATGGCATTGTGTACATCATGCCATATCTTCTTGAGACACCCATTGATTGTTAGGCATTTACATTATTTACTTAACATGGCTATTATAAGTTGTCCTTCGGTGAACATAGCTAATGCTTATATCATTGAGATTTATTGCTTTTGCAAATCTCTGAATAGATAACTTAGGAATGGAGTTGGTGTATCATTTGCCAGTCTTGTTTTTAGTATTTCGATGAATGTAGCTTTCCATCAGGGTTTGAACAGTGTTAAGTAATAGTACATCAACCTCCTTTTACTCAACAGTTTACCATATTCATATTTATTCTTTTGATATGGGCCATCCTCACAGTTGTGAGGTAGTAGCTCATGTGGTTTTGTTGTACATTTAACTGGTGATAAGTGATAATGAGCTTTTTTTTTTTCCATGTGTATTTCACAATCTGTACGTCTTCTTTGGAGAAGACATTTGTCTATTTTTTGATTGGAATCATGTGAATTGAACATGTTCTTCATAGAATCTAATATTAGACCCCCATCAGATGTATAATATGCAAACATTTTCTCATACACAATTATCTTTTCATTTTAATAATTATTTCTTTCACACTTGGTCTTAGCTCAAGGCTGAGAAATGATAATGATAGTTCCTTTTGTCTCAAAAAAGCTTTTTAGTTTGACATAGATGCATTTGTTTATTTCTGTGAGGTGTTATATAAGCCTCGTAAGAGTGCTTTAACACTACTTGCTTTCTCTAACCCCCATCTTTCATATTCTTTTTCTTCCTTTTTTGCCTTGAAGTCTTGGTAATCATGACTGTCTTGGTGTAGGTCTCATTGTATTTAGATAACCAGATATTCCTTCAGATTTATGGACTTATATGTTTAATTTCTTCCCCAGATATGGGAAGTTTTCCTCTATTATTTCTTTGAATAAAATCTCTGTTCCCTCTCCCCTCACCACATTCTTCTTTCCCTATAGAAGTGTTGTTTTTAGCTTCTGATACACATTATCCTTATGTTTCCTTTCCTAATGGAGTCACATAATCTTGAGGTGTTTGATTATTTTTTTCCTTTGGATTTCCTCTTTTCTTTCTCATTCTTTTTGTATTACTGTGAGTCAGTAATTCAGTCTACCACCTGATATATTCTACTTCCATAGCTTTATCTGAAGTCTAGGACTCATCTTTTGAGGCTTTATCTTCTGTTTCTGTTATTTACCTAAAGCCTCAATTTCTACCTTCTGTTCATTGAATTTATTTCTATGCTCATTCATTTGCTTTTCTGCTTTTTGCTGTATAATCTTTGGTTAGCTTCTCTAAAATCTTGTGTATCACACACTGATTTGCATTTCTGTTTTTTCATAACTTTTTTCTATCTTTAAGATTGTTTATTATAGCAATTTGGAACTCTGATAGGGAGATATAATATTTCATGTTTTCATGGTTGGATTCTCAAGTGTTTTTAGCTTGTGATACCATATTCTCTTCAGTTTTGAGTTGTCAGTGTTGTTTTATATACCTGTCCATATTGCTCCTTGGAGTCTTCCTTTTTTAAAAATGTATATAGCAATAAGTTAGGGGTTGAATTAATTTAATGTTTCCTTTCTTCCCAGATTCCTCAATAATTTTTTTTAACTTAAAAATATTGATATAGGGCTCTCCCTGGTGGCACAACAGATTAAAGCACAGCACCATGAAGCTTCTGCAGCAGCTTCACGGTGTGTTCTATCCCCAGCCAGGGAGGTAAGTCACATGGTGTGGCAGAACTTTTCTGACCCACCTATTGCTCCCCTCAGCAGTATACTTCATCCATCTACCGATTCTGCTTCCCATTCTGCTTCTGGTGAATCTGCTCACCAATCCTGCACTTCTGGCCTGTATCTACCCCAGTTCTGTATGCATACATAAATAAATCTTTAAAAAAATATCGATACATAGAATTATCTGGATAATCAGTTACAAATAAAATAAGCCTATATTATGAATTTCTTAATGATTCAAAGATGAATACAGTTCAAAAATCCAAGGTTGGAAATTATATGCTGGCTACATTTCTGCTAACAAAAGTGACATACTATTTTCTAGTAAATATTTTTCAATTTATGCAAAGAAGATGAACTTTTAGTTGCAAAATTTTATGTGAGGTAAGTAAATTACCTTGTATCTTTAATCTTTCCTAGCCTCTTTTTATGGGTTTCCAAAAGAAGAATAATGCTGTCTAAGTTTTCTTTATAATTCTTAAAATGATTGATTAATGTTAATCATTATTGTTCAATCTGTTAAAAGAAAAAGAAAATAAGAAAAATTGAATGCAAAAGCTGTCACTCTAATGAAGTCAGGTGGCACTATTAAGAAACTGATAGAGGCTTGGAAGAGTCATTTAATGATTGAAACTATCCTCTTCACCCTTGCATAGTTCAGTTTCAATTATTTGCATATTCATGCAGTGACAATTCCTCCTAGCCAACCCCAAGGCTCAGTGCCAAGGTAGTCAACAGTCTGGTTGACTGTTTTTGTCTCTTTAAAATTGATCCAACAAATTTATTCTGAGTCATTTTCACCATCTGCTATATAATTGTGGGTTGGGGGAAGGACAATAGCAGCTTATTATTTTAGTAAGGAAATTCCACTTAGAGATGTGACTATGGTCATGTTGGCAAAAAGCCATGGAGACAAATACCACTGTTGTCAAAGAGCTAAGGTAGTCACAATTACAATTATAGCATTCTGCGACATTGGTCCCTCATCCAGTCACTTTTCTTCATTTCTCCATATTTGTATGTAGAATCACTAAAGCGAACTGAACTAATAACAATGTAGTACATTTGCAGAGTCTTTTTATAGCTCTTGTAATACTATCATGTATAATATCTAATTTGATCCAATAAAAGCTGATGTACAATAAATTAAAGCAACAAATACAACTCCAGAACCTACTATTTTATTTTATTCCACACTGAGGAACCTTTGTGGTTTTAGTGAAAACCAAAGGAAGTGATATTATAGCTATCAGTGGCCATAAAATCAAATATTAATAGATACCTGGGGATCTGCATAGGTTAGTAAGGGAAAATAGATGGAAGACTGAAGATTAATGTCTATATAAAATATTTTACAGCTTCTGTAAAATTGACAGTCACATGGAAGGGAATCACTTTTCAGAGCTTTCTACTGAGAATAGAAAAATAAAAACTCTTGGTGTGATTATTAAGTCACAGAGAACAATTCAGAATCAATGTAAAGCATTAGATACTTACTTGCATATAGATATATGTGAAGGAAACATCCTGTGTAGACTTTTGTAGGCCAGTGTTAAGGGTGGGGTTTATGAAAGAATTAATCCACTGTATGGTTAATTGTTGAGCGCTAATTGTTGATTAGGTCTAAAGGTCAACCACAAGTTTGACATTAAGCTGTTTATTGAAAAAAATTGTAGCTTCTATGCTGATTCTAACAATTTTATAGGAACCCATTTCTCTGGTTTCCTATTTATCTTCCATCCTCCAACTGAGGTTGGATGGTGGTCAAGTCTGCATACATAGGCTCAGGCTTAACAAAAACTTCCCTCATCAGTCCATCATGCCCATAATTAAAACAAAAGTACATCTGTTAACCAGTACCTTCTTCATATGTTCATTCATGACATATTGGCTATTTCCTGCTTAGTTGATGATTTCAAATACCACAAGTGAACAGGCAATCATTAATCAACAGTATACAGAGATAGTCTTTGCTATGGCATGATTGATAGTATTTATAAGGAAGTATCATTGTTGGAATATAGGATCTGCTATCAATTTGAACTGATCACTAGGGTCCTTCAGTTTCTCTGGCTTGATGTAAGTCCTACTCAAATCTATTTACTTTGCATGGCATTCAGAGATAAAGAGTATTCTGTGGCTTTGTGTGTAACCATTTGAGGTTGATAGCTATCTCCATAGATGGATTTCTAATGGATGATATTTCAGATGTTTATGGTCTTATGTAGTCACCCATCCACCTTGAATTTAGATTGCCTCTCTGCAACCAGTAGTAAGTAGAAGAGATACTGAATAACATCCAAGTTTAGGCCAAACCTTCTTGGACTCTTGGAATGTACACTGAAAATGTGAATGGGAAATTTAGAGTCTTTTTATGTGAAATATCTAGTTGTATAGAAATTTTCATATTGTAAAGAAGTCAGTGGACATAAGGAACATGAAAAAGATGTTGATATTTCTTCTATGTTTAGAATGTGGACAACTGGACTTTTGAATTTTTCATGTTGATTATGAAAAAACACAAAGTACTGTTAATAGTTTTAAAGAGATGTCTTCAGGAGAGAAAAGCCTGGACAACCTCTAGCAGTTTCAGCTATTTTATACTAAAGTATCAAGCATATGAGTAAAGATACTTAGCCCAACTGAATGTACCAGGTAACTTTAACTACTGTTACTATTTGATTTTAACTCTATAAAGTATAATAGATCCAACATGCCCTCAGTACTTTGAGATAATATATTTTTTAAAGCCACTAAATTTTGGCACTGTTATTACTGGTATATATTTGGAGAGTTTGAAAGCTTCATGTGTCTGTTCTATATCTTCTCAGATAAGATAACCTTTATTATATAAAGGTAAATAGAAATAGAGTATGGACTGTTAAAGAAGGGTTTGGAGAATGTTCACCTTCTTTCAAATTGAAGATGCTGTTGATATCGTTTAATTTTCTACGATATTTGAAGAAATGATAGGACTTTGAAATTTTTTTCACGTTAGTATTTGATGGAAGACATAAAAATTCTGTCAAAGCTGGATAGACTGGGGTTACATTTAGCCCAACCATGAAGCAAACAAACCAAAAATCAAGTCAACAAAATATTTAAAGTCAGAATTTTGATGCGGTTCATTCAAGCAACTGACATTCATTTATTAACAATAACATGATAAAGTGATTTTTTTTTTACATTATGTGTTAACTACTAGTTTTAGTGGGTAGTTCTGTATATATGGATATATAAAAATGGCAGTTTCATATATATATGTATATATAATATATGTGCGGTTGTGTATATATGTGTGTGTATACACACACACTCACACATTTATATCTCATCATTCTTCATTTTGTATATTTTTTCATCTTGGTTGTAATTCCCACAGACCTCCCACCACCAATTCACTCATGTTCCATCACCACAGTCCCATGCTCTCTTGCTCTCTTCCCACCTATTGAGTAAGGTTCTTAATCAAATAACCAGCAACTATATTTTTTTTATAGAGTGAGATCCCTTTCTCTATCAGATAATGATAACTATTGCTATCAATTATGCTGTATTTATGAACTGGGTAGTATCTGCTTTTAGACTTGTGTGAACATTTTGTGGAGAGAAAATTTGATTGTAGTGCATGAAGAGGTTATATAGTGCAGGTAAGACAAAAACAAGTAGGACTTTTTATGAGATGGAAATTCTTTCAATTCCTAGAATATGATCAGAGTTGGTCACACCTTGAATAGCATAATGATGAGCAGAGGAAGAGCAACTTGAAACTCTGACGTTCAAGAGGCAAAAATAAGACTAGATACATTATTAGAGAGTTTGTTTTCTATGAGGTTTCAGTGTGATGGGGACATGGAGGAAGATGAGAGTGAAGAAAGGAACATTTAGATTTGTCAAGAGGAAGTAACCAGAGTTCTTATAAAGACTCTGTCAGGTATTGAGGAAAAGATGCTGTTGTCCAAAAAACAGGCCAGATGAATTTCATAGTGGAATTTAAACACATGATCACTTTCTTGTTGTCCACAGGGAAACATGATGTGTTGTATATTGGCTGCCCTGAGGGTTCCCGGTGGCTCTGGCATAGTCCCATCATAGACTTTCCTTTTATTCCTGTTGATAGGCCTTTTTCCTGATGCTGCACCTACCTTGCAGCTGAATGAAATATTTCTTTTCATGGAATTACTACAACAGAAATATATTCTTTAATTACATCTATTTACTGTTTTCTAAAAATGTAGTTTCAAATAAGCAGACTAATGGGATATGCAAATCAAAGTTAGTCATAAGTTAAAAAATAGATTTTGCAATTCTAATAATATTTTTGGCTGCAGATGGAGCATGGTCTCTCAGAACAGCAAAGAAAGGGGGAGGTGAAAGAACCCTGGAGAGTGGCATTATGACTGAGAAGCACCTGCTTGCAGAATTTTAGTTGATTCACTTTATGAATATTTCTTGTCCATCCCTATTTTTAGTTATTAATTTTAACTTTTTTCACAAATTCTCATACATGAATATTAATTTTGGCTCTGAATTAACCACATTTCCAACTTAGACTTGTGGCATACACTTAGAGACAGGCTTTAGACTGAACCACCTTAGTCCCTTTCTGTCCATTGATTCACAGTACAGATTTTACAAATATAGAAGTCATAGGTCCTTGGTTTATATTTTGTTAAAATCTTACCTATGCTAGGTAAGATGTGGTGTGTAAGCTATTTTGCATAATGGCTAGGTCAAGGATATTACTATATGGCACATAAACTATCACTTTATCCTCTCTGTGCACTACAAATATTTGTAGCAAATACAAACATTATACTCAGTCTTCAGAATCCTTTTTGACACAGCATTCCATGGAGCCACTGTCAGTCAAAGAAAATGATAGATTAAAATGAGCTTCTTTTCTTTATTGTATGGTATGTGAGAAATTTTCTTGTACTCCATCAAAGTCACTTTAGGTAACTTAGATTTAACTTTTCTTCCTAATAGTGGAGTTTTGACATAAATCACATATGATTATTTTAGCTTTTACTGTACCCACATATAAGGGCTGGTTAACCATATGTAAATATTAAGATATAAAATTTCAACTTTAGGAAAAAGCTTACATCAATACTAAACTATCAGTACATTTAATTAACATACTTTTTTAATTTTTAAAATACATTCATTTAGTTAACACTATCATTGAGTGGTTGGGAAATTGTTTTTAATTCACTAGTTTATAAAAAAAAGAAAACAGCTTAAAATTATTTTGAAAGCTTTAAAAAAACTTGATTTATACCTTGTGGCTACCATCTGTCAGTTTTCAGAAGAACTAATATCTACAGATAGAATTTAGGCTTTAGAAATCAAAGATATTTTAACTTCCTATCAAAACATTAAAATTCAGAAATCATAAAGAATAACAACAGAATTCAATAAAAATGCTTTTGCTTTGTTTTGCCTGCATACCATTTTCCCAATGAAGCCCACTTCACATTCTTAAAAATTTTTTTTTAATAACCTCTCACCATACCTGTTCTCCATCAGTGGCACATCATACTTTCCTGGTTTTGTTATACCATATTGAATATACCATATATTTAATTATTTCCTAATGAAGCCCTGGCATTTAAACTATACCTGGCACACAGTTAGTTGGGTTTTGTTTTCAGATTAAATTGGTCTCTCTTTGCCTTTTGATTAGTAAGTTCAGTTCATTCATTTTCATGTAGGGTGATTATTTATATATGATGATTTGTTACTGCCATTTTCTCTGGATTTTTGGTGCTATTCCCTTTTTTTGTGGGTGGATTTTCTTCTACATTTTCTCAGATAGAGTGAATGCCTTTCAATGTTTCTTGTAGGGGAGGTCTAGTATTTTCAAATTCTTAGCTTCTTTTTTTATCTGACCTTTAATTCTCCCTTATAATTGAAGGAGAGTCTTCTAGGGTATAGTATTCTTTGCTGGCAGATTTTTATATTTAAGTATTTTCATACATTATTCCATCCTCTCTTTTTATGGCTGCTTTGGAGAAGTCTGCTTTACTTACACACTCATGTCATAAAGAGTTATTGAGTTGCTCTTTGGTATCTGCACAGTTTTTATATGGTTCTTGCACTCAAGGATTTTTCAGATTTGTGGAAGAAGTTGTAATACAATTTAATTAATACTATGACAGACATACTCCAGGTGATAATATATGGCTAGATATCTTGAGGAAACAATTTCATTAGAGGTATGACAGATTTTCCATTTTTTAAAAAATATGTTTGATGTAGAGCTTTTGTGAGAACACACATAGCCAGACACAAAGATATATAAAGATGTATATGCATATGCACACATACTTATATGTATATACATAAGTATGATACATTTTCTGAGATAATGGGAAGATAATTATCGTAAGCATTATTTGATAATCTAGAATTATAAATAATAAAATATTTTATAAGTAATAAAATATTTTATTATTTTTTTAAAGATTTTATTTATTCATGCATACAGACCTGGGGTATAAGCCGGAGGTGCAGGAGCAGTCAGAGGATTCACCAGAGGCAGAATGGGGAGCAGAACAGGCAGATGGAGGAAGTACACTGCTGAGGGGAGCAGTGCCCTGTTGGTCACCCCCCTGGCCAGGGATTGAACTCTCACTAAAGTGGCTGTGGCTAGCTTCACACTGCTGCTCCCCAACCCGTTGCGCCACCAGGGAGTGCCGAGAATTATATTTTAACAGGAAATTATTTCTTAAGTTATATGTGCAGTTAGAAACATTTTTTCTCCATTTGTTCTTTCTCAGAACAGAAGATATTCACAGAAAATGCTTAAAGAAATTATGAATATCATAAATTTAGAGAAGAAATTGCTTTAATTGTATCTGATTATTTAAAAAGTGAAAAGTTGAAAAGTTACTTATAGAGCTTCTGAGTTGACAAGTATATCTTACTTAAACATAATGAGAGCTGGGAAAACCTTAGAAACTATCAAAAGTTTTATACATCAGATAAGAAAACTGAGTTTCAGAGAGCATTATTAACTTGATGAAAGTCTTACTATGTCAACACTGATGGATATTAACCCTAATATCTAGTATTCTGATTTGTAATCTTGAGTTTTTAAATATACCTTTCTATAATGGATTTAATTTACAATCCCCCCTCCTTACTTTGTTTGAAACTTTGTATTGGCTTTCTATGTTCGATGGCTTATTTTCTTGGAATCCATGTAAACAGAATATTATTTAACATGCCACTGAGTTACTTCAGTTATGGTTAGATGAAAGTTTTCTTAGGTATCTTTTTCTATAAATGTTTTCTGTGGCATTCAATTTTGTAACATTGTTTTCTAAATCTTAGGTGACCAAATCACATATTTTGAATTAGTTGATTTTTAGAAGAACTGCATTCATCCCAAATTTATTTGAGGTTTTTTTTCTCAGAAAAAAATAGTTTTAACCACTAGTTAGATTCCTACAGGCTTTTGAGATGTTCTTTTAAACAGGATGAAGTGAATGCAAAGGAATACTTACTAGATCATTAAAGAATTAGGATGGAAATTCAGGGATGGAGACTATTTACTTTTATTATACTATATAGTTAGCATTAGATACAGCATTAGATGTCAGAAGACACTTATTTTACCTGGTGATTATGATTCCTATTATCTTTTACAAAGTTATCTGATCATACCTCAAAACATAGTAAGAAAATCTTTCTATTAATGTTTAGAATTGCCAAATTGAGCAGAGACACAATCTGATCTTCAGGGTAGTTTGAATTGTGCCTGCTGTTGCTTTTACTTCCCATATATTAAATGTCAATGAATATAAATAAAGATAGTACAATCATTCACGTGTTGTCACTGGCTTATTTTTAGCACTTTAAGCTTGAATGCTTCTCTGTCTTCAGACACTCCTGTTTCTTTTTCATGTTATCAACAAAGAATCTGACAGTTGCTGGCTGTGCGTTATTAGCTTTATGCTTTTTGTTCTGGAAAATAATAAGGTTCAAATAGCCTCCTAGACTAGTACTTTCAGATAAATAAATCTGGATTCAAATAACACGAAGTTAGGATTTATAAGAAAAAGATTCAGTGTTTCATCTGCCAGAGTTTTTTTTTTTCCCACTAAACACCATTGAGTCAGAAAAGACAGTTGATTTGCTCTTGAAATTCTCAAGTAAAATAAGGAAATACAAGAACTTGATATCTTTGAGACATAAATATTGGATAATATTGACAGTCTATGAGTAAATTGGAAAAAAGCTCATGACTTAGCTTTTTCTATTTTAGTTGACTGGAATGTGAACCTTGCTGGTAAGCTTTCATTAGGTAAGATCTTATGAAATTAATTTATTGGTAATTTACAAGATAATCATGTACAAGTAATTACAACATGGAACATTTTTATATTGTTTGTCTTTGAAAGTGAAGTCTCACGTAAGATAGAAATATGGCATTTTTAGTAGCATTTTTTTGCCAAGCAGTTTGCTGTATAATAGGTCCCCCAGACATTTTAAAATAGACATTTATTGTATAAAGGGGAAAGTCAGCTATTAGATCCTATCCCTTTTTTTTTTTTTTAAATTCTGATATTTTTAAGTAGAAATTTGACCAATGTTATTTTTCACTGACATTAACATAAGAATTTATACAGTTCTTACTGTGGGATATTATATACTGGTATTGAGAATCTGTCGAGGAAAGTAGAACATATCTGTAGAATATATTTGAATTTTACCTGAGAAGTATGAAATCTGAAATATCTGGAGAACCATTTGCTTCATGTGAAAAATTGATCATTTAAGAATGGAAAGATGCAGAGTTAGAAGGCAAATTATATAAAAGTATAAAACAACAGCAACAACAAACCCCACTAAATCCCTTGATCTAAGAAACATACACATTTTTGGTTCCTTATAATTCTCACAGATAAATATGCCCTCTTTCTGTTGTTAATGATTTATTTATTTATGCATACAAGAACTGGGGTATAGGCCAGAGATGCAGGACGTGAAAGGATTCACCAGAGACAGAGTGAGGAGCGGAGCAGGCAGATGGGATGAAATGCACTATTGAGGGGAGCAGCTCGCAAACAAGATAGGAGAAGTCTGTCAGCCCTGTGTGTCACCTCTCTGGCCTGGGATCGAACTTATGCTGCAGTGGCTGTGGATAGTTTCACAGTGCTGTGACTTAACCTCTTATACCACCAGCGAGGCCCTAAATATGCTTGCTTTAGTTAAACACTTTAAATTTATAATTGCTATTTATTTGAGAATAATCTTAAAATTATATAATTAAGCTTAAATTAACTAATCCTGTTGCTACTAATTTTCTATTAGGATAATATGCATAACCTGTTTATAAATTTTGTTCATAACTTAGCTTACAAATCACTATTTCTTATGTTGCAACATTATATATATTGCCATACAAAACACAACACACTTACATATGTTAGGGGTGTAAGTTCTCATTTTTATAAAGTATTTCATCACAGTACCACAAAAAGCCCCAATAATTCTTCACCTTTGGGTCCACTCCAGCTTTCCTTACTTTCATCCACTGTCCCTTCTGCAGCAGGATTTCAAGGATTTGTTTTGTTTGTCTTTGCTTTGCTTTGTTCCTTAATTGCACATATGAATGAAATCATCCATTATTTATATTTTGCCTTCTGACTTATTTTGCTTAGTATGATCCTGCCCAGATCTCTTTTCCCCTCATCCTTTGGAGTGATACATTAACCACTTTCCAAACTGTTTCTGCCTCCTGCCACCTGCCTAACCCCACCAAAGCCTGAGCTTCTGGGAAACAATGGTGTAGAATTGTTGCATCCTACTTCTGATTTTTCCTTTTAAATTAGATGATTTTGGTTTATATTATTCTCTATATTTTATGAATAAATATCCATATACCTTGAAATGTATTTTTCTTCGCTTTGTGAGTGTTTCCATGCGCAGTTATGAGGGACAGAGTCTACTGCATAACTGAATTCAAGAAATGAAGGGAAAATAGGAGAAGAAATACCTTCAAGAATATTAGTTTTAATTTTTATCTACTGGTAAATGGAATATATTTTTAAAGCAAATCCCAGATTTCAAAGCTTGAATTTAGATTTCAGGCCCATGTCTCTAAAAACAAAGTACAGGAGAAAGGAAAGAGAGTGAGTTTACAAAAATAATAGTACAACATGATCGGTGATACTTAACCTGGATTCTGGGATTCATTACAACTGGGGGTTCTTTGTCATCATATAGGAGGCAAATTGGTTATCTGTTTTTGTACTGTTGTGGGGAACTGGTGTATGGGTAGGAGATTTATAGTTTAATAAGATTGTGAAAGTAGCTGTAGTCTCCAATGAAAAGATAACAAAGTTAAATAAAATTGGTCTATAATGGAATAGAATCGAGAATCCAAAAAGCACACACATGGATAACTATTCTATGACAAAGAAACAAAGAATATACACTAGAACAAGGAAAGTCTCTTCAATAAGTGGTGTTGGAAAAATTGAATGGCAACATGCATGAATGAAAGTAGAGCATTCTCTACAATACAAGAAAATCAGCTAAAAATGGATAAAAGACATAGATGTTAAATTTGAAACTATAAAATAGATAGAAGGAAACATAAGTAAAATATTCCATGACATAAACTTCAGAAACATCTTTTGTAGACTTGTCTCCAGCAGCAAAGAAAGCACAGGAGAATATATATAACTGGGACAGCATCAAACAAAAAGACTTTGGTACCACAAAAAAGACACCCTACTGAATGGGAGAAAGTACTTGCACACCATACATTTGATAAAGAACTGATACTGAAAAATATATGAAGAGCTCATACAACTCAATAAAAGCAAAACAACCAAGCTGATCAAAAAATATGACTAGAAGAGTAAACAGTTATTTCTCCAAGGAAGGTATACAAATGTTCAAAAGGCACATGAAAAAATGTTCTTCATTTCTTATCAGAGAAATGCAAACCAAAACCACAATGAGATACCACCGCACACCTGTGAGACTAGCCCATATTAAAAAACAAAAAAAATCAGAACCAGTGTTGACAAGGGTGTGGAGCAAAAGAAGTCCCTTACGCAGCTCATGGGAATGTACACAGGCCCAGCCACTATGGGAAGCTGTGTGAGCTTCTTCAAAATACTAGAAATTGTTCTGCCATATGATACAGCAATTTCACCCCTGGGATTTAACCAAAAACCAAAAATTCACTCTTTCTAAAGGAAATCGAAATGTTTATTGTAGCAATGTTTAAAATAGCCAAGATACAGAACCAACTTAAGCGCCCCCAAAAAGATGAAAGTATCAAGATATGTATACAAAATAAAATGCTACTCAGCAATCAAAAGTATAAACACATAATTTCTTGTAACATGGGAAGAACTGGAAGGGATTATGCCAATCAATATAAATTAGAAGGTGAAAGATAAATACTGGATGGTTTCATTTATATATGGAATATAGAGGAACCAAACGAAGGGTCAAAGACAACTTGAAAGCTGCCCATAAGTCCGAGAAGGTAGTGGGAATGGGAATGGGAGGGATAAAAATAGGGGTACGGTGCTGGACTGTGGTGCTTTGATGATGGGAGATCTGTGGGGACCACCCCTGAGGGGAGAAATTCTTTACTGTCAAAAATGAACAAGGATGTGAGAATAAAGGTACTTCATTAAGAAACAAAGGACATTATTTCAGAGCACATCAGACTCTGAGTATTTTACAGAACTTTTCTTAAATGTGAAAATGTTAGATACGTCATTCTCAAGTAAATTTTGTGCATCTCAATCAGATTATGGTTTCCTTTATAAATGTGTTCATGGAATTCCTTAAGCCTTAGTCCTCTTTCATAGTATTGTTTTTCCATTTTAAATAGCATTGCAAAATGGATTCAATGCAAGGGATTATTAATACATATTATTTCTAAACTGGAACCCAAGGAAAACAGAAATAAATCAAGTATTACCTGTTTAGACACCTGACATTTATTTCTAGCAAATGCTTTTGGAAACCTGAAAATAATATTCCATTTTGTAATCTTTTTCTAAAAATTTGGGGATATAAATATAGAAAATTAACATAAGTTAGTTCTAAATTCTAGGAAAAAAGTTGATGCCTGGGAGATTAACTTCCAACTGTTAATACATACAGTAAGTGATCAATCAATAAGTATATTATTTCTAAAGGGCTATTTCACTCAGCCTAGCCAGTTGCTTGCTTTTTAGAGTATGGTTTTCTTTATTCTCAAATGTTTAAATTAAGACACCATTACTATTTTTAAATATGCAAAGACAGATGATAAGTTTAAGCTATTTTTTCTTTCCCTGCATAACACAAACGACATTATTGTCAAAACTACACATAAAACTAGGTTACTTATGAATTACAAAATTGAGGAGAACCAGTATTGTAAAAATATATGTCCTTATAAAGTTTGAAAACAAATATTTGTTATGGTACAATTTAAATTGAAATTAACATTTAAATTAGAATATCCGTTTGCCATTAATTTTATGGTTAAAGTTTCCTATAGTATATCTACTTTAGAAGTCTATATTAAAATTATAATATATACTTATTTTTCTCTATTATGTATTTTTATTACAGCACAATTTTGAAAAAATGATTACTCATTCACATTATCTTTTTTTGTAAAATAGATGTTGAAAGGAAACTAACCAAAAAGTTTACTTTGTTGTTGGTCTGTTTTTATTTTTCATCAGATGATTTTAACAAACATTTTAACTGGGAACATTGCTTTATTTTTAAGATTTATTTATTCATACAGAACTGGGATACACACAAGCCAGAGGTGCAGGGGCAGAGAGAATTTTTACAGAGAAAGTGGGGAGCAGAACAGGCCGACTGACAAAGTACACTGCTGAGGGGAGCAGCGGGGAGGTCAGCAGAGGTCTGCGGCCCTACTTGGATCACCTCTGGGGCCAGGGATGGAACTCTTACTGAAGCGGCTGACTCCAGCTTGCAGTGCTGCGTCCCAACCCCCTGTGCCACCAGGGAGGACCTGGGAACATTACTCTTAAGGTCTAAATTAAATTGGCATATATTATATAAATTAAGTTATTAAATGCTTCTGGAACTGTATCTTTTTGAAAAAAATAAAAGTAAAAAGTTGCCTCTTGTTGTATTGTAGATGCTTGTTACAGTAAACAATTGCTGGCTTTAGACTATCTGAAACAGTCCTTCCTGGAAAACATGGTGCATTTTGGTTGTTGTGTTTCTTGTTGCAACTTGGGAGTTCTCCAACTCCTCTGGTAGGGCATTTCTATTCAGAGTTAATGAATAGATCCAAATATATCTGTATTCAGAACTACTTATAGAATTTCTAATATTCTGAGCACAGACTGTGTACTGATTTTTTGCCTCCCCAGAGCGAAGAAAATATTTGTCACAATGGGAATATCTTTAAGCTGCCTCAAAATAAATAATAGCCCTTTGATATAGAATTTATCTTTTGTTATCCTTGAAATTCTAATGGATATGGCACTTGCTCATTTTCTGAGTGTCTAGGATTTTATCTTCCTTCTTGCTCTTTTAAAACTTTGCCGTAATCATTAAAACATCCTTAGCTATTTACCAGTCTGTCTTATCTTTCCCTTTCCCTTGAAGCAACTTGTTGACATGTTATCTATTTTCTCTGGTTGAGGTAACTCCTGTGAGTTCTAAAAATTAAGAATCAACTAATGAAGGCTAATGTGTGCCTCATCATCCACTCATTTATTAGAACTTATTCTTCTCTGTTTAGTTATGCAATTATTAATTTTCTTTTGTGTGTGTGCTCAACAGAGATTTGAGTCAGCCTACTGGTCTCATTGCTAATCAAGACCAAATTGGAAGAAAATCAGCACCTCTTTCCATTTTAATATTCCCCCCTGGCCCCAGTTTCCTTTGCTGTCAGGGACCTCATCCATCATTTATTGCTCATTTGCCATAGTTTCAGATAAGACTGCTAGTTTCTTACTGTAATTCCTTATTACTTGACATGTTTTCCCTTTTGCATATATGATTTTTAAAAAGATAACATAAAAAGCTTATAAGGACCACAGTTACTTTTAGGACTTATCTTGTAGTAACAATTGCTTTGAATTTACTTATGATCTCTCAAATTCATGACCAAAGACTGGATTCTTAAGTTCAGGCCTTAGAATTGTAGGGCCTAGAAATTTTCTCTCATCCATAGTGATGCTCATTGGTTAGAAAAGGATGGTCCAGAGTGCCAAAAGCATAGTTCTAGAACATTCTGACTACCTTCACTTTTACTATGGGACTTTTAAAGAGAATCATGCTTGAAATTACCAAGTTCCATGTTGAAAGATAGATGAAATATACTCTAACCTGAACCTGCTTAAGAGAAAGAGAAGGAAGGCAATAAAGGGCATTTTGGGAAGAGTCTCTGGGTATATTTCTCCTCTGTTTTATTTATTTGTTGTCACTTCCCCTGATATAGAACTTAGGCAGCCCTATTGTTATAATCTTTGCCTGTATCTTTTGTGACTCTGTGTGACCTCTCCCATCTGTCCCTATTTCTCGCTGCTTTTCTCAAGACTAGAGGATTTTTTCTTCTGCCCTTACTACCTAAGACCATAGTCCTTAACTGACATAATAGGTAACTTGACCTGAAAGGGAACACTTCCTATTAACTGCTTCAAGGCAGGTTGGAGTAGAAAACTATCCTGTTGCTTTACTGATCATTTTCGGTTGTAATGCCCTCAGGATTCCTGCCACGTTTTCCAGTTCACTTTGATACCATCCATAGCTGTAACCTGTGGCTTGCACTCTAGCACTACTTTCTAGAAACCAGGAGTGAGATGAAGTGAAACGTCAGTCAATTTTACTGATTATCAGGATCTCTAGGTTTAAATTATGAGAAGACTGAATATGTTGGATACAGTAAGTTTTGGGACTAATACGTGGATTTCCAGTTGCGTGCTTCTGTATCTACCATGACTGAGTATATTGCAAGCTAGTAGTGAGAACACTAATGAGGTATATGAAAATATGAGATGCAGTGGAATTAAGTTAGGAAGGAAACCATGCTTCCTTGTCAATTGATGTATTTTGATGTTTCAGTTGAGCCCAATGCAATGCAAAATGTTTTTTCAAAGGAAATATGGAAACCTTGTTAGAGTAATAGAAGAGGGGGATGGGAAATACTGGCTAGAAATCTGCAGGGGAAGGACTGATAAATAAGAAAACTTTTTTTTATTATTAGTAAATCAAGTACATGAACTTTTAAATGCACAGATTATTTTTGCCTATTTTAGAGGGTTCAACAAATTGTTTATCCCTGAGAAGAAATAAAAGTAGGAGTCAGTCTATTTCTGGACACAAATGACTAACATTAGAGAGCACAAGCAAAGGTTTTTAAATGTATTAAGCTGTGCAAGGCAAGTGTTTCTTTCAGTACTTTAAGACAAAGAGTTGGAACAGAAGATGTTCCCCTAGTATTTAGTATTTTTCACTGGATCAATTAGAAATATATGACATACCAATATTATTTCCACCCTCACATGTGTGCAAAATTAAGAACGTTTCACTGGAAATGGCGGTTCTGCAGGCTTACTATGTTAGTGTGTTAGTGCTGAGTTATTAAGTTTAAACTGTTGATTTCACCTTTCATTAGACATTTCCAAAACGATTGTTTTCCCTAACTGGCTGTAACTTTAATGTAGAGGAATCTTTGAACCAGAAGAAGTAAATATCTTGATCTTTTAGTTATGGGCTTCGCTTTGATATAGGGACCTCTTCCTTTGCTGGTACTAATTAAATAATGGAGAAAATATGGTTGTTGGAGATTATAGAAGAATATAGAGTTCAGCATGTCAAAGCACACTTCTGCACACTGATCTGTTTGTGTATCTGAAGAGAAATTCTAATGTGTTGAAATAACAATTTTTACTAGATCAACAGAAGACTAATTTAAATTCATTCTGACCCATCATGAGTACACACAGATGTGATCCATGATAACAGGATCAGAGGTGCCCTTAACCAAATTTTTCTTCCTTTGAAGGAAGACAATAGGTTTCCTAAATTGAAAACTTTAAAAAAGAAATTTCACATTCTCCCTCTGAATGACATGCTGCTTATCTCTTTGATAAATGTTGTTCTTTGGCTACAGAATAGATATTTAAGCCAGTGGAAGAAAAGAAAATGGGTAAAGTGAAATTGATTTAATAGTAGTATTCCCAGAGCACAGATATTTGTAGAAGTAGGAGTCTAATCAGCAGTCTCCTGAGACAAGAAAATGTGGGAGGTGAGCTGGACCCAGCAGCTTGACCCTGTCCCCTGCTCCAGGCAAGCCTTGATTTGATCTGTCTTTCTTTGCTAGATTTCCCCAGGAATGAAGTCTCCTGGCTTTTGTGGTTTTGCTTTCAAGTGAAAACTGCAGGCATGACACATTTTGAAAGCTGTAAGTAAACAGACTTCTGCTTAGAGGACAAGAGAAGACAGAAAACTAGTAGACATTTTGAGGTGATTTTCTGTCAAGTTGAGGTAGTTAGTCACACTGGCAGTACAATGAACCATTTTTAAAGTCCTGTTCTATGTGCCAGGATGGGGAATTTCTTTCTAGTGTAGGAGCAATCAATTCTGATGATAATTGAGAAAATCACCAAAACAAAAGGCTCACAAAGGGATGGCTTTATCTGCCCTGTTGTAACCAATGCCTGGCATAAAATGAGAAATTCCATAAATTTTGTTGAGCAATTGAACAAATGAAATGAGGTCAGTGGATACAAAGGCCTTATTTTTGTACAATATTTAGATGTTGCTATTTCCCTTTCTCTAAGTCTCCATACCTCATGTATAAATTGTATTTCATTTGAATTAGAAATAGATGAATAGACCCCTTACAATACTTAGAAGTTACAAATTATGGATAAGCACTCTTGTTTTAGGTTATGTTTATAGATACTATCTTTGCAACTGTTAGAACTTGGGATATAGAAGATATATGTATGCATATTATATAGAGAGATGTCGAGGATGAATATAGAGGATGTAATTGTGACTGTGTTTAGGGCAATAGTATAATGCAGTAGTTGTATAAACACTCAGCAGCGTTCAGTGATGCAGAAGGAAAACAAACCCATAATTTCTTAGGTAATTTAGGTGCCTGAAAGCAGCTTTACATAAAACTGCCATATAATTCAATCAAAAGCAAGTGCTGACTTGGTCTAAACATGTAATTGCTCCATTTCCTTTTTCCTTATCATGCTGGTAGACATAAACAGAATGGTTTTTAATTATTATGAACAGTATTATAAGGCATAAATAGAACAATGAGGTCATTTTGTACGCCAAGTTTTATATTACACTCAGCGAATTTCTTCATAGTTGGTTTATCTGTTTAGAGTAATCCAAGTGATCAAGAAATTTTATTGATATTGCCTCTCCTTTCACTGGTCTGTATGGTTTGTGTGGGCTAACCACTCAATCCTGGTCAGTTGCATAACTCTGTAGGTGGCTATGGTGACTCATAAATATTGATACTAGCAGTCAAGGGGTAGTGATGGAAATCATTGACTTTAGTTACTGATGACAGACCTCATTTGCTACTTGTATGACCCTGGGTGGATTGCTTTGTTTTAAGCTGTTAGTTTAATTCTATAAAGGCTATCCTTGATGTATAACTCATACATGGACTAAGGCTGACAGTCTTCTTTTATCCTTTTCTTACCTTCTGTTTTGAAGTATTTGTTTACATGTTTCCATTATAAATAAAATCAACTAATGGGCATGGACATTGACTTTTGCATGTAGTTGTAATTCCTTGGATTGAAATGCCTTTTGCAGTTTGTTTTTAATAACACCTACAAAGAATCTGACTTATTTCATACTATCTTTCCTCTCTAATATCTTCTGAACAGTTCCTATGAAGCATCCTAGTATATTAGAAAGAGTGCTGAATTTGCAAGCACAGGCTTTATGATCTATATGCTGAAATGCCAGAGAAAGCTTTCATATATCACATAGACTTCTTATATGTGAAATAAAGATAAATATTCCTTTTCTATGCAAGGATGGTATTTTAGGATTCAGAAATATGTGGGTGGACTATGATAATACCAAAGCCATAGAAAATGAATGATAAAAATCTGTTTTTTCAACAATTAAATAATCTCTCTCTTTTTTAAAGATTTATTTATTTGTGCATACAGAACTGGGGTACAGGCGAGAGGCTCAGGGGCAATGAGAGGCTTCACCAGAGACAGAGTGGGGAACAGAACAGGCAGATCGACGAAGTACACTGCTGAGGGGAGCAGTGGGCGGGTCAGGAGAGGTCTGCCACACCATGTGGTCACCTTCGGGGCAGGCAGGAATTGAACTCATGCAGAAGTGGCTTTCGATTCTCAGTGCTGTGCTTTAACCCGCTGCGCCACCAGGGAGGGCCTAAATAATCTCTTTTTAACAATGAAAAAATATGCTATTCTACAACATTCTCAGAAAATATCTGCTTAATAACACAGAAAATATCTGCTTAATAACACTTGACAGTTTGTAATAGGGGATCTCCTACTAATTTAAAAAATGTTAATGCTAAGATAAAAAATTAGAAAGCTACATAAGAAAATGAAAATTACTGAGAGCATTACCACTTGGATATAAGCATTATTAAAATATAAATAAACATATATGAAGGTTATTTTTCTGAATAGAATTTTATTTATAGATACTTAAAATATACATAAACCTATATATTAAGGTTTATTTCTAAATACAATACTATTGTTTTATAATATTATATATTAATTCTGGGGGTACATTTTCACCTCTCTCTGTGAATAAGCCTCAGCTCATCCATCACCAAAGTTTGTTTGAGGGACTGTCAATTGTCCCTATGTACCCTTTATGAAATTACTTTTTAAGAATAACACATTTTAATTTTTCTAGTAATGTTAAGATATAAGCATCTTTTCTTATGATAATATATCTTCTGTGACCTCTTAATCCCTCTGTAGCTACTTAACAGCTGCACAAGATTTCATTGAACAGAAATAATTTACCTTACTTTATCATTCCATAATTAAATTATCACATGCTAAGGTAAGGTAATTATGGTAATTTACTTTACCTTACCATAATTTAGTTTAATCTCTATTATCAGTGATGATTGTGTTATTTTAAATAATTAAATTGATTTACTATGTTTGCAATTTTTCATAGTAGCAAGCATTTCTGTGATGGGACTTTGACATTTAAGTTCTTACGTTCATTTTAAATAATTTTTATTTTAAAAATCTTAGAAATTAGATGTATGGGAGAAGTATTATGCATGGAGGAAAGTTTTTGCTAAACAAGACTAATTTCCTGCCAGGACAAATGAATGTGTAAAAATTTATGTGTAATAATATTTTTGTAATAACTAAAGATTTCCCTTAAATTGCTTTTTTAAAGTAAACATGTCAATATTATTACTTGCATATGCAATTCTTTCTTTTCAAAATGATTAATTTGAGTATTTTCATTAGGCATAATTTTTGTTTTCATGTTTGTTTTTCAATAGCATATTTTTTCCTTCTTAAAAAGTAAAATCTAAGAAGACAGAACAGATTTTGTTGTGCCAGAGACTAGGAAGATTTGTTAGGCTCTAATATAGCAAAAAGAGAAAAAGAAAAAGAAAAGAAAAGAAAAGAAAAAAAGAACAAGGAATGAATGCATGATTTGTGGAAGCATATTTCCAATGCTCCTATAAAGTTTCCTAGTCTTAAAATAAGTCAAACAATAATTGGGAGAAAAACATCTGTTAGATATTTCTGAGTGTGTATCAGGGAAAAATCCTCTTTTTTACCATCATTACAATTTTGCTGAATAAATAATATTTGGGCAAAGAGGGGCCAGAAACCAAAGGTAGATGGGTGCAAAAGACCCTTGTTGCCCTTCTCACATGGAATGTGAACTCGTGGCCTCTTGGCATTTTCCTGCAACATAATGTACCATAGGGGCAATAGGATAGGAAGAGTGTGAGATATGTCCAGGTGAATTGTGTGCCACAGGTGTGAAGCTCCCTATTCTCTGTGCATAGTGAGATAAATGCAAGTTTTCTATGAGTGCAAATGGACTATTACCAGCTGTGAAACACATTTGAGGAGTCCTTAACTTACAGAATAAGTGAAAACAAAGCAGGATCCATTGTGGTTAATAACAGGATCAAGTAGGATGACGTCTATCTCTGCAGACACAGTCTCAGATAGTTGCATTTTTTTACCCAAAAATCTTGGTAACATATTTTGACAGAATTTATAGAAGGAAAACTTGTATGTCATGGATCCAGCTTGTACTGGAAAATTAACATCATTAAACTCATTATATTCCCAAAAGCAATATGAAATTATCACCAAAAAGCCTAATAGCTTTCTTCACAGAAATAGAAAAAAGATCATATACAATATTATAAATCAATGTTACTACATTTAAAAATGGTTCACATAGAATATATCCTTAAAGGCAAATGATTCTGAGCATCAACCAGATCAACTATTTTCACAGCAACATCTTCTAAGTTAGTGATTGGTTGAATAGAGACCATAGTCTATCTAAAAGTTGACACATCATACTAACCACTGAAGGACCTGGATTGTAGGAATGCTGCATATATTAGTCCTTCTTTTCATACTGAACAAAGCTTAAGTGATGCTTTGTCAGAAGAATCTCCAAATTTCAAACAGTATTGTTCCTCTATATAGTTCTATATCTGTGTCCTTTGCCATTTATTACATTTTCTTCAATGCATTATTACTTAACTTATCTGTTCCAATATTGTTTTTGCCTTCCTCTAGAAATGACTGCCTAGACCAAATCATATCATTTTTAATTATGGAATCTAAAGCGTATGATCACTACTGCGTGTTATTGAATGAATGAATGAAGTAATGAGAATGGAAAAATTAAGAGATATTAGGTAGATTTTCTTCTATAGGATATTATACTTGAAAAGATGGTTATTTTTTTCTGTATGTGAGAGTATCAGTAAAATGTATTTTTTGGGGTGTTACTTGATTTTAGTATTTTCTATGAACTTGATTTTAGTATTTTTCTATGATGGATATAGGTTACTTCTGTTTTTTGTTTTAACAAATGATACTTATAAATATATCTACACTAAATAAAAGGACTACAGTGTAACTCCTATTCAGGAGAGAGCTTTTTACTCATACCAGTAGTATTAACTGTGTCTGAAATTTGAGTGACTGTGCGCTTCAGTGACTAAAATTGTTTATGGATGAAGTAACTCTGAGGAAAAACATGAGAAAAACAGAATTATGAATTTTTTAAAAAAGATTTATTTATTTGTGGGCCCTCCTTGATGGCGCAGCGGGTTAAAGCATAGCAGTAAGAAGCTAAAGCCACTTCAGCATGAGTTCGATTCCCTCCGGTGGTGCGGCAGACCTCTCCTGACCCACCTGCTGCTCTCCTCAGCAGTGTACTTTGTCAGTCCGCCTGTTCTGCTCCACACTCTGCCTCTGGTGAATCCTCTCACCACCGCTGGCCTGTACCCCAGTTCTGTATGCATAAATAAATAAATCTTTAAAAAATAAAAATAAATCTTTAAAAAAATCTTAAAAAGCATAAATCTTAAAAAAAATTATCTGTGCATACAGAACTGGGGTACAGGCCAGAGGAGCAGGGGCAGTGAGAGGATTCACAAGAGACAGAGTGGGGAGCACAACAGGCCAACTGATGAAGTACACTGCTGAGGGGATCAGAGGGTGGGTCAGGAGAGGTTTGTCGCACTATGTGGATCATCTCCAGGGCAAGGATCGAACTCATGCGGAAGTGGGTTTAGCTTCTTAGTGCTGTGCTTTAATCTGCTGCACCACCAGGGAGGGCTGGATTATGAATTTTTAAGATTGATTGTATGTAATATTTTGTAGAGAAGAATGACAGATAAGTACTTAGGCACCCACTTAGTTTTTAGTTTTCCATGATAAAACTTGAAATAGAGAAATACCTATCACGAGTCTATTTACAAAAATAATCAAGTAAATACTCAGCAAGGGAAGGTGATATGTTTGGATGCCAGTCTTCTGAGTTCTTCCTCCTCTACTTAAAAGACAAGAATTGAATATGTTCAACCAAAGGAGCAAATCACTTTTGAGTAGCAGTAGTCAAATAGTAAAGTAACTGTAGAAGCAGAAGAGAAGGGAGATATAAAAATATGTAAATGTAAGGTTTTTCCTGTAGAATCAATGTTTTCATTTCTTCTGTCTCTGCAGCCTAAATTTTTATTCACAGGAGATCATTCTTAAACCTTCTATATTAATTTTCTTGGCAGAAGAAGAAATAATGATGCTGTATAAATGTAATTGTTAAAGAGTTAGAAACTTGTTGGGTTAAGAGAAGAAAAGCCTTTGCTTAAATGCTTTTTACAAGGTACCCATATTGTAAAAGAATTTGCTGGAGTCTGAGCTACTGATCTATGTTTATATGTATCCTTGGGGAATGTAAAAGAATCAGAGAGGAAGAGAGAAAGCAGGAAGTTCTGAAAGGTGGGCCAATGGGGAACTAATTTTTTTGGGGAACTTTGGGGAACTAATTTTTTTTCCACAGATATAATTTTCTTATCATATCCTTTAAACACTTAAAGTAGACAATTCAGTGGTTTTTATTATAGTAGTGAATTATGCAACCATCACCATAAGCCTATTTTTAAAAATAGGTTTTTAATAATGAAATGCATTTGATCCAATCTTTGTACTTTTTAAGTAGTTGAGACACTCTTTAGGGTATGGTTTAAAAATGAGGCTATGAGCTCATATTTCATCTTGTAACATATTTGAAATTACATGAAGCAATTCAAATGATGGTTGGCTCTGTGAGAGAGTTTACTTGATTACCAGTGAAAGCAGACACACATATATAGCTCTCTAAGAAATATGACAGTGGAATTTAATGTGAAGTATGTACACTAATTAACCTCCAGATGATCATATCAGTGAAAGACTTACAACAGTTCTTTTATGCTACACGATAGTGTCATGAGCCAAGGAAACATTTATTATCCACTTGAATCTGTTCACTGAATAAGGCTATTTAGAGTCATAACACTTGACCTTAAAAGCGGTCAAGTACAGGCTCCACATTTTATTTGTTTCTTTATTTCTATTTTTCTGTAAAAATTCACCCCATATGTGTCTGCACACTTTGTACTCCCAAGAGGAATGTTAAATCATTATAGGTCAATGGCAGCACTTTTACTTCAAACAGGCCCACAGATGGCGGAGTCCTCATCTAATTCTCTAGCACTGCCAGTGCAGCAAGTTGGACCAAATAGGGTTTTCCCTTAAATTCTTTCTGAGTTAATGTTTGATGAGTCTCTGGACACTGTGTTAACAGCAACTTCCCGTGGTCTTTTTAAGGAAACCAGCATTAGAGTAGATTATCCTTGTTTTGCGTGTTACTATGCACACAGCTGGCAGTCACAAGGAGGCAAAGCTTAGTGAAGATTCCTTCTTTATTTAATTTCTTCTGCAGGTGTCATTTTTGTGTTTTAGCCATCTGGTGTTCTTCAGAATACTCTCACTTGTAAAGATGTACTTAGATACATAGCTGAATTAAAATCTTCTTTACAGAAGTGTATTAAAAGCGGTCAATGTAACAATGAGCAATATCTTGTGTATGTGTTTTTGCATATTTATATAGAGATCTGGAGCAGACATTGGCTGGAATGACACATAAGAAAAAACCAGTGTAGTTTATCTTTACTATTCTGTAACCTCTATGAAAAATTATTCATTCCATAGGAGTATCAAACCTGTGAATCAAAGATACTGCTATTCCTTCTGCATTCCTCTGAAAAAATAAAGATTGGTATGTTGGAACAAGAGATATTAAAAGACATTTTAAACTTTTTAATATGATAAGATACCAAGGCATTAGCTGAGTTTAGTAAACAATTCTTCCCCATTTATTTTATTTTTTAAAAAGATTTATTTATGCATACAGAACTGGGGTACAGGCCAGAGGTGCAAGAGTGGTGAGAAGATTCACCAGAGACAGAGTGAGGAGCAGAACAGGTGGATTTACTGAAAAATACTGCGGAGTGTAGCAGTGGACCAGAGAGGAGAGGTCTGGTGTGCCATGTGGGTCGGCTCCCTGGCTGGGGATTAAGTTGTGCTGCTGTGGCTGCCAAGAGAGCTTCATAGTGCTAAGACTTAGCTTCTTGCACTACCAGGGAGGCCCAAAGAAAGCAAATCTTATAGCAATTTGTTTTCTCTTGACATTTAGGGAAAAATGACAACTACCCTTTGTAACCCAGTTCTGTGCCGTGCTTCTTGAAATTCCTATACAACTCCTTACTTGAGCCTTAGAGGTTTTAGTTTTATGTTTCTAATAAATGCAAAGATAAATTGTAGCTTAGATCAGTTTTATAATTCTTCTAGTAGGATACCTGAGATGGAAGTAGGAGCCTAGTATAGTTGTTTTACCAAATGAGGATAATGCTTGCAATGTCAGAAGGTTTCATCACTAATTGAAAGGCAAAAACTGTTGTAATCAGACAAGGAATATTTTGTCAGTATTATTTCTTCTTCACTATTTTTTCTATTTTAAAGACATGAAAATATAGTGTGTGATTGATGCAATTGAAAGTTATATTTTCTTACCTTTAGTGGGTTTGTATGTCATATGACACACATGCAAGAACAACAATAGAATCCATATATCTTTCATTCCTATGTATTGCATCTAGAACACAACTAGAAAATGATAATCCAATAATAGGCTCTTCCTTTTGTTGGCTATGGCATGGCTTCACTGGGTAAAGATATTTTGGAAGGGTCAGTAAAGAATTCTTCCAATCAAATCCCTAATCTAACATTCAGTAGTTATTTGGACACTGATGTTTTGCAAAGAAGAAAATGTAAGAAAACAAAAAAAAATCTTCAGCAGTTCCCCCTTTTTATCATACAATTGGGTATCCTCTTTGTTACATCGGGTCTGGGTTTGGCTCTGTGATTTGTTTTGGCCAGTGGGATATTAGAAAATGTAGGATGAATAGAATCTAGAAAAACCCTTGTGCTTTAGGATTTGTTTTCTCATTCTCTTGGAAACCCTGTGAATTATCCCAAACACCCTGTTAAGTAAAAAGCAACACTTGGTGAAGTAATCCTAGTAGCCTCAGGTAGCCTTGAGATAAGTTCTGTTTATGTACTACCTGTGCAATACCAGCCAAGCTAATTCAAATGAATCAGGCAGATGATCACAATACTGTGAGGATAATGTTTTCTATTTTATGCTAATTAGTTTGAGGTAGTTTATTATGCAGAAAAATTAATAAAAGTTGTTTGATAAATCTATTTCCTCAGATATGACTATACATAGTCATACACACATACAAACACACACTACACTATTGACTAGATTTACCTCTAAATTCATATCTACACAGAACCTCAGAATGTGATCTTGTATTTCTCCTGTAAAACTGGATGGATTGATGGATGGATGGATGGATGGATGGATGAATGAATGAATCAGAGATACAGAAAAGAGATGCTGAAGCTATAGACAGAGGTTGGAGTGTTGTACCCAGCCATAGATGCCAAGGATTGTTGGACATCCACTAGAAACAGGGAGAAAGTCATGGAACTGATTATCCCTCAGAGCTTCCAGAAAGAACAAACCCTGCCCATACATTCATTATGAAGCCCTGGTTTCCAGAATGTGAGAGAATACTTTTGTTTTGTTGTAAGAATGCCTTGTTTTGTAAGCTACCACATTCAAGGTTTTGTTACAATAGGCCTAGGAAACTGATACCATTCACTATTGAATTTATGAGTGTTAAATAGTATGTGTGACTCATAGATAGGATAGTTTCTGGCATATAAAAATCCACAATAACTTGTATCACTATTCTCTCATTATTAGCATTTTATAGTGAACTCCTTTAAAAATTCCTAATTGTCTATGGCCATACCACCCTGAAAATGCCAGATCTAAAAATCCCTAATTGTCTTCATAATTCCAGAATCCACAGGGTGTCTGTAAAATAGATATTTGCTATTTTTATAAATAAACATTTTAGAGACATTAAGTTTGGGATTATAGCTGAAGATTCCAAAGATTTCTGAAATAGGAAGGGGAGGTGGTCCTTGGAGAATGCATGGTGCTGGGGACCTGTATCTCAAAGCAACTCATTCGGTGTCAGGAAACCTCTCCCTAAAGCCTGCATTTCTGATTGTTGTACCTCTCTGTAGCATAGATGTTTATCACTGTGGGAGGAGGCAACAAGAAAGAGCAATGGAAATTGGAGTGGAAATTGGAGGAGCATTTGTCAGGGATAACATGAGTTCAAAACAATTCATCACCCATGAGGTTTTGGCCTTGAGGATAGGATTATTCAAACCACCGGCTATTCCAAGATTTCTAAGATCTTCTCAAGAGCTACTTGATTTCCACCTATCTGATGATGTTCTCAAGCTATAATGTCTCTTTGTATCTTAGTTCAGAGAACCAGGTTTGATGACCTGTTTAAAACACTGGATAAAATGCCTGGTTCCGTTATGCTGTAAAAGCCAGAGTGTTACACATAGGACTGCTGTTTTTTTTTTTTTTTTTTCCTTATAGGGTATGAACTGATGATTTTACAGTTTCTTCAAGATAGCTCACAGAAATTCATATGAATTATCTTAGCCACGGAAAAAAGTACCAGATTTAATATAGGGACCATATTAAAAGGCGTTGCATATGAACTTTATCCCTTTTATTTTTCATTTTGCAACTAATTTTGGAGTACTTTGTGCCTATCACCTCTTACTTTTCTAAGCTATTACCAGCACAATGAGAAAATGGAGAATATATTTGGATTAGCATTTATATAAGATTTTCTATTTACTAAGCACTTTAGTAAAGTTTATATTAGTTTTCTTTTCATTAGTTTGATATGTTAGTTTGTATGACAGTATTTGCATTTTGCAGCAGAAGCAGAGGACACTAAAACACATGAAGGTTAAAGACGTAACTTCAGGTTACAAGAATCAATGGCACACTGAGATGAGCCTAATTGTATTATGAGATTAGTTTATGGAGCACAGTATCTTTTCCAAACCAACTAGACCCAAACTTGTCATCATTGAGAAGGTGAGCTTATGAAATTTTTGGAAAATTCAGAAACTTTTTTTTTTAAGTAAGGAATTAGCGAGTCTAAGATTAAAAAAAAAACAAACACATTACATAAACATCAGAACAACTACAGTTTAGGCAAGGATTGAGAGTGTTAAACCTTTCTTTTGAGCTTTAGACTAATGTATTAAGAGTCTACAGGATTTCACTACCTGGGAACTTGATAGATTTCTGAAGTCTAACTTCCCAAATTATAATTTGGGATATTTCTCCTCCCTGTATGAATGATTTATTGCTGAAAAAGCCTATTCTAATGCAAAAGCCTGGAGTGGTCCCCAACCTTCCTTTTGTCTCAATCATAAAATAAGCTTGATAATCAAGGAGATGGCAATTCTACATCATTGTCATTAATGTTGTATCTACCCTCCCCTCTAAAAATCTCTTAGTAGTGACTTGGTTTTGGACCTCTTTACTTGTTCCTTGGCCATTAAAATACTCTTCTAACTCATCTCTCTGCCTTCAAGAACCGTATATCCTTTCTTCCAATTGTAGTGAGATGATCCCTCTAAAACACAAATAATTATTCCTTTCATAAAATACTTCATAGACCACTTTGAGAAGCATAATTATTAAACATGTTATAAATAACCTCTAAAGACCTTGTGAAGTTTAGTTTAATCAAATGTAAATTGAAAATATGAAAGACTGCCTTTTAGAATTGTGAAGTAAAGGTAGACATTACATAATGTATATGGAATACCACTACAAAATAGTACCTGGGAAATCATATATCTTGGTTTCTCCACAGGAGCTGGGGAGGGAAGGCACAGCTTAAACATCCCATCTTCTTCCAAAACTCATTCAACCTCAACGAGACCAATGGTGGTTATTATTTCTATCACTACTGTGATAAAACTATTACACTAGAAGGTGTTAATGAGGAAATGGATTTTGATCAGCTTTGTTTATTGTATTTTTAGCTACCAATAACACTCAACAAACACGAAGATGTATGGATTCATCACACACTTAGGAATGACGAGATTGTGCAATTTAATATTTACTAAGACTACTTAACAAATTAGATTACATGTGTTGTATAGTGTTAATTTATTTTGCAAATATTTTTTACAGTCACTTCTAATGTTATCATCAACCTAAAATTAGTGTGAACTCAATGGAACAATTCTGCTTTTTATTTAAAGAAAATATTTAAAGAGATAATACAGATATTGCATATTAAATAAAATATTAAAAATTCAAAAATCTTTAAAACTTTAATAAATAGTGAATGTAGTGTTTCCATATAACAAGTTATGGGAATTGCAGCATCAGAAACAAAATATCTTTCATTTCTGGCATCACATTATGGCTTGGTTTATAAAAAGAGTTTGCAGAATAAAATGATAATAGTCTAGAAGGTAGAATTGGGATGGTCCTATTTAGAAAAACAGATGATCATGTTATTGAAATGAACTTTTTATATACATGATTAGTGTAATACTATTGTAAATTCTTCAGAAGAAAAAAAACCAAATTATACAGAAAACCCAAGTTATTGATAGGTTATTCTCTACAAATTACTTTCTATGTATTCTTTGAATATCTAACATGTCTCTATGCTATAAAAGGAAATTTATCAACTGTGATCATAAGAAGTTTCTTTCATAAACTGATGCAGTCGTGGCATGGCAGACATAATTAATATCATCGAATGCTGTCTTCAGCCTCAATATAATTAGTGTACTCCATCAAATAACATTTATAGCAAATAAATTTTTAAAACAAAATTTATTTTAAAATAAAATAGTGACTAGTAATTTTATAATATTTAACTTGTGTGGATATAGAAACTTTCATAAAAGAAAATCTGTTAATGGAAAAATTGCATATTTAATTTTTATATGTTTAGAATATACTATGTAGGGGGAGGCCTGCTAATTGCATGAGATGTTTTTAGTTATTAATTATTGCTGCTGCTTACATTAACTCAAATCATATAAATATAAAGAAAATTTTCTTTGTATAAATATTGGATATTTATATAAACTGTATATATTATTTCTGATAGATACAAGTTATTGAAAAGACTAAGACTATCTTGAATTGACTTTTTTTTGTAGTCTTGGGCTTTTGTGATCTAAATAGCATTCCTTTCTCCACATTGAAAATATTTTATAGGGGACACACCATTTTAGAGGGCAGATTAGTGAAACAAACAAACAAACAAAAATATCACTAAACTAAGTAGGAAAAAAGGAGTTTTCAGTATAAATTAGCCCTGAATGGTAATATTCACTGGTCCATTCACTGTACATGTATTTACTGAACATCTACTATGTTTTGGAAATCTTCTAGAAACTTGAGATAAAATAGTAAACAGTAGATCACGGAGATCCTAAAAGATACAATGTTTAAAGTTTAAGTGAGTCACTGCTAATCATATTAAATATTTGCTAAAGTGGAAGTATAAAAAAACATTAGATAACATATAGGAATGCACATATTTAGGATTATAGAGGTCAGAAAAAAGATTATATTATATTTATTTCAGTGAGCAAGAAATAAATACCACTCATTGTCTTAAAAAATGCATAATTTATAATGTGTATTAAATTTTTCTCAGATTTGCTCTCTACATGAATGAGCAACTTGAAGTGCTACAGAGATACCTCACTATTCAGCAACAAGATTGTGTAAAGTGTAAATTGGTACAGAGATAGTCTTGGTATTGTATGTTTTATTAGAAGTTCTTTCTTTTTTTTAATATAAAATAATTTATTTACTTGTAGTCTTAAGCTGGGGTGTAGGCCAGATGTGTGTGTGTGAATTCACTAGAGACAGAATTCATCAAATTCACCAGAGACGGAATGGGGAGCAGAAAAGGCAGATCAGCCGAAATACACTGCTGAGTGGAGCAGCTTGCAGGATAGAAGAGGTCTGCTATGCCATGTGGGTCAGCTCCCTGGCTGGGGTTCAAATACTGCCTCAGTGGCTGGAAATAGCTTGAAATCGCTGAGAATTTAACCCCTACACCACCAGGTAGGACTGTGTTTTATTAAAAGTTCTTATGGGCCCTCCCTGGTGGCTCAGCGGGTTAAAGCACAGCACTAAGAAGCTTAAGCCACTTACGCATGAGTTCAATTCCCACCTGCTCCGGAGGAGATCCACATG
>NW_004567108.1:20426442-20479079 GCF_000260355.1 Condylura cristata | reverse complement strand
AAACTCGTGGGTTTATATCTGGGTTTTCTATTCGAATCCACTGGTCTGTATGTCTATTCTTATTCCAGTACCATGCAGTTTTGATTATTATGGATTTGTTATAATTCTTTTTTAACATTTGTAATGTGATATGAATATTTGCTAGGTATTTTCACATTTCATTTTATCTTCAAGTAACACTATGAAGTATGTGATGCTGTATTTAACTTTACAAATAAAAAGAATAGGTGTTTAAATAATTTGTGCAAATTCATGAAATTAATAATAGTAGAACCTGTAATATACTTAAGTTCATGGATTCATACCCAATCTTGTTGCTGAATAGTCAGGTACCACATTTTCTGACATTTGTTATTGATCTTATTAGTAACTGCAATACTGTTGAGGTGCATGATTTATATCATTTATAGTTTGCTTTTACTGGTAGGGGAGAAGTCTTATTTATTCTCCCTAGAATGCAAGTTCCTTAAAGATAGAGATTATTTAATATACAAATATATTTATGGCTCAAGCTAAATCCATACATGTCAACAAGAAATGTTCCTTGATCGATAAAATACCACACTGTAGGTCAGTTAATTTATACATTATCACAAATCTTAATGGATTTATCTTCATTATGAGTTTGGGAAAAGCACAGCACTATGAAGCTATCTGAAGCCACTGAAGCACAAGCTCGATTCCCACACAGAAGCAGACAAACATGGCATGGCAGACCTCTGCTGACCCACCCACTGCTCCCCTCAGCAGTGTTATTCCCATAGATCTGCCTGTTCTACTCCCCACTGTCTCTGGTAGATTCTTTCACACCCCCCTCTCCCACACCTCTGGCTGTATGTACCCCAGGTCTTGTATGCATAAATAAGTCTTTAGAAGAAAATATAGTTTGGAGAAGACTTAGTTTACAGGAGACTTTATTAAAAAAAGAATGGTGCTGGGTATTGTTTTTGAATATATATTTTATCAAGTTAATGACATTTATTTCTTAATTTATTAGGGTAGATTTAAAACTAAAACAAACATTGATTTTTGCTTTTGAAAAAATTCTGTTACATTTGTATTGCGTTGATTATACTCTTTCTGACTCTTACATTATCTTCCTGATGAAATCTATGTACAAGAAGCCAAGGGAAATTTCAAGTCAATAGTCATCAGATGGCTGGTCAATAGTAGCATACATTTTGAATCTATAACCTTCTTGAAATCTCTTATGAGCTCTAGTAACTTGTATTTAAGTTTTTTTTTAACTTTTATATGTAGACAATTGTAGAAAACAACCCATCCTAGTTATCATATATTATACTTTTTTCTTTATTGTAAATTGGATAAGTCATCTATAACATTGGAAGAAACAATGCTTAATACCCTCTGCTATCAATGAGTTAAATGAAAATGTCACCTATATTTCATGTTTTTTTTTTTTTTTTAAAGATTTATTTGTGCATACAGAACTGGGGTACAAGCCAGAGGCTCAGGGCCAGTGAGAGGCTTCACCAGAGACAGAGTGGGGAGCAGAACAGGCAGATCGACAAAGGACACTGCTGAGGGGAGCAGCGGGTGGGTCAGGAGAGGTCTGCCACACCATGTGGATCACCTCTGGGGCAGGCGGGATCGAACTCATGCGGAAGCGGCTTTAGATTCTCAGTGCTGTGCTTTAACCCGCTGCACCACCAGGGAGGGCCTATATTTCATGTTTTACCATGAACTCCTGCAAGTTATTTGGTTACAGATGTCTACATATATTAAATCATCACGTTGTACACCTTTAAAAAATAATAATCACATTATTCAATTAAAATACATGAAATTTTTGATAATCATAACACAATGGGTAAAAATGTATTCACACATTTTTTTTTCCTAATACTTTTTTTGGGTCACTTTTGTGAATGTTTTATCTGTAATTTCTTGCTTTTTGGACCTTGATAAATTCTATTTGTCTAATTCATATTGTCCACTATGATAAAGATAGATTTTTGCAGTTTGATTGCCCTTGGAATATTCAGCTTAACTCCTGATACACTAGCTAAGATATATTCTCATGAATAAATATTGAAATCCCTAAGTTATCTGATACAAAAAAAGTGAACTCTAATATATGTATCACATAGAACTATGAAATGTTTCTGCTATCTTAGATAACACATACAGACTAGTTTTAATTCTAATTCTATACTTTTGTTTTTAGATAATAATTGTTTTCAGAAAACTTTGTTTTGGATTTTTAACAAGAAATTTGATGGTAGTTATCATAACCAAATTGTACCTTCTTTTCTGAATTGAGCATAGATTATGATGGATATCTAGTGTTATAGCATTTCCCAAACTTTTAGATATGGAACAGAAATAACAAAATCAGTCAATTATTTTGTCTCGCATGCTATAGTTTTCTTGGTGCTAAGTATAGAACAACAAACTAACTCCTTGGAGGTGAGCACAGCTCTTTCAACCTGAATAACAGGGAAGATTCATACATGACCTTTAATTGTAGACTTTAAACCCTCCAACAACTTACCTTGTATTGATTAAACTGAAGCTTTCATAATCCATTGATGTTGCCTCCACCCAACATTCAATATTATAACATCCCTTTTCTTACAGACATAATAGCAGTAGGTACTTAAATACCACTTGTCATATAGAGCTTATTCAACTCTCTTAATGGAATTCTGAGCATGAAGAATCTGTTTTACAAGATAAGTTTCTGAATAAGGGCCCTAATTTTTTAAAATACAAGTTTCTATCTTATTTTGTTTCTGTGTTTTGGAAAAAACTGGTTTCTAGAATAAAATAATATGTTGAAGAATGTAAAAGAATGAGAATTTATGCCTCAAAATTAAATAAGGAAAAAATTCTTTGGGATAAAAGGAAATTTCATGACATAATGTAAAACTCTAGATGGGAAAAAATCTAGGTCATCACCAATATCTTATGAACAGTAATGAGCTTCAGAGCCTGGTTGGGGAGGTCTGAAGGTCAGTGTCATTATGACAAATTTAAGAAAATGAGAAATGAGAGGCACACAATATCTAAATGATATTCCCTAAAACAGTAGGAGGGTCATTAGGTCACAGTAATCATTAATAATGATTTCTTAAGCTAACCTCTGCTGTCCTTTTAGTGAAGGAGAAATTAATAAGAAGCAGCTAATGAAATCAAAGGAATGACAATAGTTATGTTAAGATAGAATTAAGGAATTGAGTTAGATATGCAGGAGAAATGAAAAATGTATATGATTAGCAGTAGAATAAATATGGATCTGAAAGTGAGGATAAGAAAAGCAAAGCACGAAATCCTTATTGATGCAAATCATATTGTACTTTTGTTTCATAAAATACCCTGAGGTGGGTAATCATTATATGCAATCAGATACAGTATATGCTCTGTGGTATATTTTGTCTCCTGATTTGAATGGATCTAGTTTGACTTTTATGTATCAACTAATGTAAATTTTTTATTATTTATGCTTTCAGAGACAATAATAAATAAACCACAACATAATTAGATGGTATAGGAAGTACTTGAGGAAAGTGGTAATGAGTCACTAAGAAAAGTTATAAGGCATTGTGCCTTTGGCAGTTTTATTTTTTAAAAAAATCAGGCTAGATTATAATTTACTGTAGGTCTGGTCTAGAAGTTCAGAAAAATGAATTCTTAGATTTTCCCCTACATCTGTGACTAGTCATTAATGTTTCATTAAATGTGATGAAGTAGAGGGGATTTTTATAATTTTTGTTATCGATTTTAAATTAAGTTGATTTTATTTTATTGAGATAATATTGGTTTACACCATTGTATATGATTTAGATTTGTTGAGGTAGAAATAACATTTCATATAATCAGGATGAACAATGCACACACATTTATAATTATACATATATTTTGTTTTTGAGTCCATGTTTTTTATATTTTTGCATATTTTGTTTTCATAGGTAAAGCACTGGATAGCTATTATTAAGGTCAAAGTAAATCATATTCAATAATGTGGTTTTTGAAATGTAAGCTATAATTAGAAGTGAGTTGACTAATTTTTTATATTGGTGATAGACACTAATGTATATACCTTTCTATGTGCTTACCACATAGTATAAAATAAAATAGTATGATCTAGTTTTAAATATTTCACTAATGGATATATTGTTTCCAGCTTATTCCTGTAACGTTGATGATCCAGTGATCACCATTTTACATATATTTGTATTCCAGAATTTTTCCTCCACTATAACCCTAAGATGTGTTTAATAAGGTTATGGGTTACAAGGTACATATCAAGACGGAGAGTATAGCTAAGGCATCATAATATAAGGAACTTTAACTTACCATAAATATTGAGAACTCAATATAAGAAAATAAGCAATTATTTAATAATTTGTTGAATGTTACAGTAACTAGAAAAACAGGAAACCCTATCTATTTTACCATTAGATTTCACCAAATGTTCTCTCAGAGAGATGACACTAATTTATCTTCCCAAAATATGTGCAGAAAATGTCTTTTTCTGTATGTCTTGATCAACACTGTTTACCATAAGATTTATAAATCTAAAATTTGAAAAAAAATCGAGACTCTTTTCATAATATGTCACATATTTGGGTATATAAAGAGCTTGTTTATACATCTGATCTATATTATTATGTTTTACTTTTAATTTTTCTAAATTATTTTAAGAGGAGTTTATTATGAACATTGTATTTTTTGTTTGTGACAGTTACATTTTTTATTTTAACACCAGTCTTATTGTAATATATACATATTGTTCTCAACAATGAACACCTGAAACTTTCATATTGTAATGAATTTTTACTTCAATAAAATAACAAAATATATTTTAAACCAGATCATCCGAGAGCTAGCTTCAATATTTATATATACTCTACATAATTTTTCTCTAGCCTAACCGTGTACTTTTACTGAATTTAGCACTTTTAAAACACTAAACATTTAAAAAAATTCATCAATAATTATATAGATAAAGAAGAAAGTTATAAATATTCGCAATGATGCTGTCTTTATTTCCTTCTCCCATACTTAATTGTGAAAGATTCATCTGCAGATATGTACTTGCTTTTGGATGTTCATGACCTGATGACTTTTGCAAGACTGTGATTCCAATTGTATCCACCCCTAAAGAGCTAAATAGTAGGGTCATCATCCTCATCAGTTCTGCATTCTGGAAGAATGGGTATAAGTCTCCTTGCTTAAATCAAGCACCGTGACATTGTGTTTGGGCTTTCTGATCTTTCCCTATGAATCACTTTTGCTTATCATAATATAAACCTTGGCAGTCTTATCTTCCAAACATTGTTGCCTAACAACTTGGGAGTCCTACTTATAATTAACTTTTACATCCTAAAGTTCAGCTGAAAGAGAATAGTATAGAGCTAGTGCATTTATATTAGTTCAAAATGTATTGTAAATCAAAAAATATATGTAGGTTAACAGAACTCAGCAAAAGAATATGGTTAGTTATTAAACTTCCTTTTCTTTGTAAGTAAGATAATTTAGTCTTTAATAGACTCTAAGTAGGTATGAAAAGAATCTAGTAGAGTTACATTAAATTTAGTATCCTGGCTTATTCATCATACAAATGAGGCAAAGTAAAGTTTTTCCTTTACCTTTCTTTCATAAAACATTGTAGTGAAGAAGGATTAATCACGTGTAGTCTGCTTATTCTCCCTGGTCATTGTATATTAACATTTTTAAAAAATTTTTCTGTTGTCTTCCAATGGGAGCAAGTCAATAATCTTGATGAGCTGCAGATAAATAAAATTTAGATTTCTATTTCATCATTGCATTTTATTTTTTGTAGAACATTTAGCAATAGTTTTAATTTGAAGAACTAATCCTACCACTATAGTATAAATATAACACTAATTTCATCTACAAGTAATTTAATCCTTTGTATCAGGAAAAGGCAGTGGGCATTTTTGATATATTTTTTTATTCAATATAATTAAATCACTTTATGGCTGCTTTACTGTACAATCTGCATAAATATTTTCTATTGCAAAATGTTAAATATATTCTATTTCATTTTCCAAACACTAGATAAAATCTACTTTGCCTTTATGAGGCATATAATCTATTTCTTTTACAAAAATCCTTAGGTAGAATATCATTTTTATTCAGTGTATAAGGTAGATGTGGCCACTTTATGAAAATGTAGATACTATCTTTAGACTCAATACAAAAGGTAATAAGGAAAGCAAAGTTAATGTGGCAAAAACTATAAGCAATATAATATGAAAGAGAAGATTCATTGGCAAATAACTTGTATAACATGGAAGTGTATGAACTAGTTGCAGATTGCAACCAAAATCAAAATTAAAACATTGTAACTCTGGATACTGATTGGCATGAATGCTTAAACTATTCTAATTTTGTTTGTTTGTCAAAAGATGTTGGTATCATTGTATTTTGAGTCAACCTCATGAACCTATTTTCTTGGTAACACTATTTCATTTAGCATTGAAAATGAGATACTTAACATATTCAGATGGCCAGGGACGATGATTTCTAACCTTCCTATATAGATATTTGAGGAGGTTAGATCTTTAATATTATGTGGGGGTGGTAACACATACTTGGTGAATTTAGAGAAAAATGTAGTTTAATCACTCACACTGGTTTTACTAGAAATGGTCAATTTAACAATGTCATCAAATATCTAAAACAATATTTAGAAAACTAAAATATTTTATCAGCCAACACATGAGGCTGGCCTGCTATAAGACACCTATCTTCTGTGCTTCACCATTCTACTGAACACAGCATATTCTCTGCATCCTTTTTGTGATTTTAATTTGTTATAAAAAGGTCACTTTGGATATTCTTCAAGGGGCATAAAACTGTGACCAAATATATGACAAAACTTGAAAGTAAATTAAATTCTCATTAAGAGTCTTTGATTGTAGATGAATGTGGTCATATTCAGAACCCTGAAAGGTTTGTCATTTCTGATGAGGCTTCCTTGACATGCCTGTCTTTCACTTTCCCTCCTTCCTTTCAGAAGACAGGAGATGTAATTCAGTTTCTGAGTTGATTTTGTGGCTCTGGCTTCCTCCCTGTTCTTGTGGCTACAGTGTTTAGCAATTGTCAGGGCGCTATAGAACACGACTATCTAAAAGCAATATTATTTTATTTAAAAAATAAACTGCAATTTTTGTTGAGACTTGGGAGTAAAACAGCAACTCATAGCAAGATTGTTTAAACACAGTGATGATTAGAACTTGTGAATGTTTGACCTCAGTACTCTTGTAGATACCCATATATCCAACATTGCTAAACAAGTAAATATGCTTAATTCTATTCTTTCTCTAAGTAGAGAATAGTGGTGTTTGTTGATAAGAAGTTGGTCTGCTTATATATTTTTAAAGATTTATTTATTTATGCATACAGAACTGGGGTACAGGTCAGAGGTGCAAGGGCAGTGAGAGGATTCACCAGAGACAGAGACAGAGTGGGGAGCAGGCAGAGACAGAGTGGGGAACAGGCAGGTCGACGAAGTACACTGCTGAGGGGAGCAGTGGGTGGGTCAGGAGAGGTCTGCCACGCCACGTGGTTCACCTCCAGGACAGGTGGGGATCGAACTCATGCTGAAGTGACTTTAGCTTCTTAGTGCTGTGCTTTAACCTGCTGCACCACCAGGGTGGGCCTCTGGTTGTTTCTTTTAACTGGGAGAAAAACTAAAATTCCTGTTCATCTTTGTTTCTGTAATGGCTTTGTCCCCTCTCCTTTCAGCAGCATGATTTTTAAGCATGTAAGTGTTGTTGATCAAAGATAGACACCAGAGGGGAAGAGAAAAAGATGAGGAGAGTTGATAAGAAGGAGAGAAGAGGAGGGGAAGTAAAAAGTAGAGGGGGGGAGGAAAAGAATACGAACAAGTCATTCAAATAGAAAAGAAACACCCAGTGGTGGCAGAAAGTTGAAATGGTAGGAAATAAATACAGTGGAAACAACAGAAACACTAACTTTTCTACTGCCCTAACACTTGTGGTAATTACAGTATGACAGAAAAGGTAAAAATGAATGTTTGCCAGAAAGTTTATGTCTTTTGGATTGAGAACGAAAGTGGCCTTTGCAGAGTATGAAAAGTTCTTCGAAGGCTATTCTGTTCTGAATACCAAATCGGCGTCAGGGACAGACAGACTCCCTTTAGAAGGGCTTAGAGGTGATGTGGGCAGCGGCCAGCGCAGCTGGGAAGACAGTGCTCACTAATGAATGGTTCATCTCAACTAAGACCATAATATTGCTCTTCCTTAAGCTGAGGTTGAGAAAGGTGAAGATACTAAAATTCAAATACCTACATCTCTAAAATTCACTTTTTGACTTGCTGTTATGAAGGCCTGTGTTCAGAACCAAAGTGTGTTCCCTAATCTTGCTTGACCTTTGCTTTGGCATTGCTATCTACTATATTTTAAAATGCTTCACTTAACCGGCCAAGTTTATTATCACTATATATGTTGAGTTCCCTTGAGCATAAACTGCTTTAAATAAAGTCACTTGGATTTGGAAAATAAATTATTATTAGAACTCATTTTCCCTTAGTGTTTTATTTTCTAAGTTTGTCATATTTTATTTCATATTTATTTCTCTTGTGGCTACTAGTACGTCATTGGCTCAAGGACACCCTAATTCACCATTTAAAATATTTCAGGTCAGTTAATTTTATCTTAAATCTCAAAACCATAGAACATGCAGTCTAACTACTTAAGTTACTCATGGGATTTGTAGGAAATAGTGACAGTGAAATGTCTACTATTGTCTGATTCTGTTATTACAGTTATTATTTAAAAAAATTGAACACCAGATGCATCTGCTAATTAACAACTAATAAGAAATTATTGTTGTTTTTCTGTGACTTTGTGTTTTTTTTTTTAAGTAAAATGTAGTTTTTAATAAAAATGTCCTGAATGTAAAAATCACTTACTTTGGAAATAACGCAATTTTTAAAAGTGTATTCTTATTTCTCAATAAACTGTGAATCCTAAGTCTGTAGCTTAATACTAGAAATACACAGATCTTTATAGGTTGGATGGCAGGCCTTATAGAAAAAAAAAATGTTTAATGTTTGAAACTCTTCTCCTTGCATGTGCATTAAATCTGTGGAGGGTCACATGTAGTTATATCTGGAAACCAGTTGACGAGTCTTATTATTCAAAGTAAACTATGCTATTTCCATATTGTGACTATTGTGAATAGGGCCATCAAGTTGATGTCTTTTGTTTTCCTTTGGTTATATCTCCAGAAGTGAGATTGCTGGATCATCAATAGTACTTGGACCTTTACTTTTTTGAAGACAGTTTTCCATATTGTATTTACTGATTTGTATGACCACTACCGATTTGTAGAAAGATTGCAAGTTCCCTATATCTTGCCAAAGTATTTTTTTTTTTTAAATAGTAGCTGTTCTCACCAGTGTGAGGTGATACCTTATTGTGGTTTTGATTTGCATTCCATTGATGATTTGAACAACTTTTAAAAAAAATTATTTGTGCATACAGAACTGGGGTGCAGGCCAGAGGTACAGGGGCAATGAGAGGATTCACCAGAGGCAGAGTGGGGAATAGAATAGGCAGACCCACGAAGTGCACAGCTGAGGGGAGCAGCAGGCGAGACAGGAGAGGTCTACTACACCATGTGGGTCCCCTCTGGGGTGGGGATCCAACTCATGCTGAAATGGCTTTAGCTTCTTAGTGCTGTGTTTTAACCTCCTGTGCCACCACGGAGGGCCCTTGAGCATCTTTTTTTTTTAATATATGTTTTCTTGGGACAAATATCTCCAAATCCTTTGCCCATTTTAATAGGGATACTTGACTATTTTTGTGTTGAGTTGGAATTCTTTAATTCTGGGTATTCAACTCTTATCATACAAATAGCTTGGAAATATTTTCCAATATCATGTTTGTTGCACTTTTTTTTTAAAGATTTATTTATTTATGCATACAGAACTGGGGTATAAGTCAGAGGTGCAGGGGCAGTGAGAGGATTCACCAGAGGCAGAGTGGGGAGCAGAACTGGCAGATAGATGAAGTACACTGCTGAGGGGAGCAGCGGGTGGGTCAGGAGAGGTCTGCTGTGCCATGTGGATTCACTTCAGGGCTGGAGATTAAACTTACAATGAAGTGGCTCACTCACAGTGCTGTGTCCTAAACTTTGAGCCACCAGGGAGGGCCCTTTTGTTGCACTTTAACTCTGTTGGCTGTTACTCTTGCGGTACAGGAGCTTTTTAGTTTGGTGTAGTTTCATTTGTTCATAGATTGCTTATGTCTTTGGTGTCACATTAAAAAAAAATACTACCAAGGCTAATATCATGAAGCTTTTCCTGTTTTCTTCTTTATTTTCAGGCTTTGATTTTAAATATCTGAACAATATTAAATCTTTTTTTTTGTGTCTGTGTGTTTGGCATAAGAATTCAATTTCATTTTTTTGGCATGTTTTCCTAAGCACTAGTTGAAAAGACAGGCATTTCCTCATTGTAATTCCTTGGCTTCCTTGATGAATGTTAGTTGACAGATACATGATTGTGTCAGCTCTCTATTCCATTGGTCTGTATGGCTGACTCTATGCCACTACTTACTACTATACTTTTTTTTTTTTAAAGATTTATTTATTTATGCATACAGAACTAAGGTACAGGCCAGTGGTGCAGGGGCAGTGAGAGGATTCACCACAGGCAGAGTGGGGAGCTGAACTAACCGACTGATGAAGTACACTGCTGAGGGGAGCACAGCTGGTCAGGAGAGGTCTGTTGTGCCATGTGGATCATCTATGGGGTGAGATCTAACTCATGCTGAAGTGGCTTTAGCTTCTTAGTGCTGTGCTTTAACCTGTTGCACCACCAGGGAGGGCTCACCATACTGTTTTAGTTGCTTTACCTTTATTATTTGGAATGCTATTGTATTATAATATAGTATTGATACACACACACACTCAAATCAAATATGCTTCAAAAAAACTATTGATCCACAATAGACAAAGTACTCTCAATTATACAACTAACCATTAACACTTAGTTATTTAAATAATGAAGTAAGTCCATTACAAATGCAGAGTGTGAAATTTCTGATGTATATTTTTGCCTGAAGAACCAAAAAGAATTACCAAGTACTTTAAATAATACAGTCTTTAATATCAAGCACTATAAGCTTGCATTTTACTTGTCCAAGTCCTGAGAACATTCTACATAGATTGTTAATGTAAAGTAGACCTGTGAGCCATTAAAATGTTAAATAGTAGAAAACAGAAAATTTACTGAAAACTGCTTTATTTTCAAAATAGTCAGATATTGCTTTCATATTTTAGGCCTAAGCTATCCTTCAATGTTTTACTCTTTGTATAACCACAGTTATTGGAAGATTATTTTTAAAAAGATTATAAAGTCACTAATAATATTAAATCTTGTTCAGAGATAAGGCAGAATTTGAGTTTCTAGTTAAAAAGATAGAATATATTGATGTAATTATCTCATTTTTTCTAATTAGAGATTTCAAATAGACGGCAAAAAATGAAAATGTGCAGATTATAATTTCATTGTTGGTTTATGAAAAACAGTAGCTTGTGACTTTTAAGAGCTCTTTTCATTTTTTATTAAAAACAGTTAAGTTTTGTATCAACTTAAAAACACACTGCTATTCATGTCACTATCAATGGAGAACAATCATATAATAAGAATATATATTGTTATAGTATTAGATTGCCAAGCTGTATTTTATTTTTCTTCACAGATTCTAGTCACAAATCATGACATATCACGATATGGGTTATTGTCTCTCTAGCTCACCATAAATTGACATGGTCAGCCTTGGTAAATCAAATGCCTCAATGCCCTTTTTACACATGCTTTCATTATTTCTCCACTCATACAACATGGAGGAAATGATGTAATAAAAATAATACACTCCATGAGCACTATTGTGAAGGCCAACTCAGATTCATCCAAACATGAACCGTTACTATGAGTCATTTTCCACACTTCTCCTTATACTTTGAGTCTGCAAGAAGGGTTTCAGGTCTGGCAGTGGGTCAGAGACAGGTAAGGAACATGGAGCCTTGTGCAAAGTGAGGGCTGCAAATTTGAAAAGTCATACAGTATGGAATGGGTGTTCAGCAAATTCTTATTGCTGTTCATCCATTTTAGAAACAAATAGTGAAATTTGGGTATATGATTACATTGCAATCTCTGAGAGGATGACTTTTTTTATATGCTTGTGAAGGAACAATTAAAGAGAACATGGCATCTTTCCTACCTATAGGAACATGACCAAGGGGCAAAGTGTTCACTTGAGGTTTGAGTTGGCAAATGATGGATGGTTTGTGTAACTCCAGTGCCATTAGTCTTCACAACTATGCTTTAGAGTGAGACAAAGAAAATATAGAGAAGGAGCAACAGAATATTTGTCACCTTTCTGGGAAGAGCAGAATTTAATTGTGGAGGAAAATACAGGTTTTAGAATGATTAAAGGAGAGTTGTAGAATAAGGTCTATATTCAATCTGCAGTTGTGATCAAAAGTAAATACCAAGCCATATAAAAGTCTGTTTTCAAATTCTGCTACATTAAGAAAAGCTGATGCTACCTATACTTCCTTTGTTGTTACTTAGATTGCATTTAATTGAGTTTATATAACCATACACTAAAGAGAGTACAAATTGCCTTGGCATTTTCTGAGTTGTTGTTGAGTTCTTTGAATTGATAAGAAAATAATTAATATGGAGGAGCTTTTGATCTGAATAGTAACAATAATGTAATCTTTTTTTTATTAACTAAACATAGTTTTCAAACCTTTGGAATTAAGATTTTACTTTCTTAGGTATAAAATGAGGAAACTGAATTCCATCAGGAGCTTTTAATCAAAAGTGCTTTTCTCAGCCCTTCCTGAATCATACCTGATGTCTTGATTTTGGTAGTTTTGGTAGTTTGGCTATTGTATATATAACAAGAAGCATTAAGGTTTGTTTTCAGTTATATATCATTACATGAGATGATCCTAAATTTTTATTCTAACTGTATGATGATAGTACTCTAGTTTTTAGACCAGATACTACTGTATAACTCCTATTTTCTATTAGTATCATATAAGCAAACCTAATCTTACTTCCCATAGCTATCCTCCCTTTTTGTTTCTTTCATCTATTCCTTCTACTTTCTAAACAGAGGGATCACACACACACACACACACACATATATATATGTATACATATATGTATGTACCTATATATAAAATTACATTATGGTTGTGTATATAAATTAATAGAGCCTTAATAATAAGTATGTGTATGTATACATGTATCCATATATGTATAACACATACATTTATGCATACTCTTAGGCAAGAAATCTTTGTCATCTATATTAGCATATTTGTTTATCCTTTACTATCTCAAATACTTACAAATTATGCTAAGTCTCTTGAGGAATGTACTTCAGGGGAACACAAGAGTTAAACAGTTGGGGAGCACAACTCTTTAAGGACATGCTTGCAACTGAAAACATCTAAGCTTAAATAGTGTATATCTGAATTGAAATATGCCATCTTTATTAGCATTATCATTAAGATAGTTCTCACATTCTGGATATAATAATATAGTGACTTTATTGGGAATGCATTTAATATTTTCTCTATTACTGATGTGTTCTGAGTAAGTCACCATACTTTCCCAGACCTAAAAATCCAATAATCCATAGGATACTACTTTACTTTTCTAGTTTATTGCTGGTACATTGGTAATTTAATTGTTTAAGTTGCTTATTGTTAGTGCTTAGTTTAATCATGTGATAACATATTTTACCATATAAAGTTCTCAGGATTCTGGAGATAAGATTGTATTTTTCCACTTTTTTTCCTTGTATATGTTCGTATGTCTCTAGTGATATTATTTTCAAGCAGCTTTCTCTCACTTGATTTCCCTTTGATAATCTGTAAAAGAAAATCTTGTAGTATAGTAGGCTATAGTGCTATTTATGAGACATTAATTTGCCACAAACACAATAAATTTGTGTCTCATATTCCCTTGAACCACATAGTAAAAAGAGGTTTTTTGAATTAGCCAACATATTTTATTTTTCATATCATCAAGTAGTTCAATGTGAAGATGAGAGAAAAAGATGATTATATATTTTTCTCTACATGGCAGAGAAAGAACTTAAGGTGCAGATTTTCTATCTAAAGGCTTATCTAGCCTACGTGTATACCACCCTAACCATATTATATGACCTCTCCTGTAAAAGGCATATCCAGCAGCTCAGAGGACAAATAAAATACTACAACTAAAAATAATTTTGAAGGCCCTCCCTGGTGGCACAGCCAGTTAAAGCGCAGCACTAAGAAGCTAAAGCCACTTCAGCATGAGTTCAATCCCTGCCCTGGAGTTGACCCACATAGTGGGCAGACCTCTCCTGACCCGCACACTGCTCCCTCAGCATTGTACTCTGTCAATCTGCCTGTTCTGCTCCCCACTCTGTCTCTGGTGAGTCCGCTCACCACTCCTGCTTCTTTGGCCTGTACCCCAGTTCTGTGTGTATAAATAAACAAATCTTAAAAAAAATTAAGGTGTATAACTCATTTTGCCAAAATTATCACACATATATAATATTACAGGATGATAACCTTTTTATTTGATTATGAACAGAACTAATTTAATTTCATCTTAACCTCACAAAGTTCTGTTTAAAGGTAGGTCAATACTACTAGGCAAGTTGATTTACATTCCCTCCCTTGTTTAAATGATCAGATAATATTGCATGATTATGACAAACTCACTGAACCTTTTTTCAGTGATTGATGATGCTAGGAATATTGATATTTTTCTTCATTTTTTTTTTTTTTTGCCTCTTCATCACTGAGGTTGTTTGAATTATAAATCCTCATCACTGGTGGTTGAGACACTTTGAATTCAATGATGTGTTCCTGCTAGCTCATTTCCTTTCTCTAATTATTAATAATAGCATTGTTTTCTAAGGGACTCAAAATGGGGTGTGTTGGGCTATGTAAAAGAAGTCTTTTACAGTATCATGTGTTTGTGCCTTAGCAAGTGGAAGGGTGAAAAAACTCTATCTGACTGCCAAGATTTGAACACAGGCTCTTCCAGTTACTTACTGTTGATGTTAGACAAGCATTTCCACCTCTTTGGTTCTTATCCTGGGATAACAAAATAGCAGTGGTACTAACATCAAAGGGGGTTTGTGAAGATGAAATAAATTATTATGTGAAAAGCTTTTAGAACAATGGCATAGCTTTCAATGCTATATACGTTTAAAATGGTTTGGAAAAATAATCAACATTCCTAATGCCTTTACTTCCATCTCTTATTCACCAACTTTTATGAAGCACTTAATTGTAAGTACTGTCTAGAACAGGGAATACATGGCCTTTGCAGGCTTAATACTTACATTCCAATGAAAAGACAAATATGACACAACAGATAACCCCCTAATGGTGTGGCAAGTTTTTCTAATGAGGGATGTATAGAGTGCTAATTGAAGATAATTGAGGGTAATTATTTCCAATTTGAGGACAAAGGGAGGAATTCCTGGAAGAAATTGGATATACTGGTCACAACTCAGTATGTTCCAAATGACCCAGTGATACTGTTTTTGAATAGCTGTTGAATTTTGTGATAAAATCCTTCATGACAACTGTGGATGGTGAATATCATCCAGATTTTTGGAAGCTTATATTCTTAAGTCATCAGATCAGCTAACACCTGGGGGGACTCTATAATTTTCTCAGGATTACTGTACTAAACTGTTTCTATATTTAATTTGACTTCTGTTATGTCTAATTGATTTTATTTTTGATAACTATAGATTTTTATTTTCATTTACTTCTATTTCTTGCTATCACTAATAATATCACTTGTTTCTTGCTGACTTGCTTTTGCATAGCAGCAAGACAAAGACACCTACTTGAATAACTAGATATAATTTATTACTGATACTATTTATTAGTGGTTTTTCCTTTGTGAGCATAGCTAGGGGTTTTTCTACTTGTTTCATTTTTCAAATAACCAGGTTTTGGGTTTATTTATTTTTTTTGACAATCTCTTTTGCCTTATATCTCAGTCATTACTATTTAAATTTTTGCTATGTCCTTCAGTCTACTAGAATTCAGTTTTGTTTGTTCTTCCTTTTCTTTTCTGTTAAAAGTGTAAGGTTAGATTATATATTTGAGTTTTTGTTTGATACCATTTTGCTTTGCTGTAGACTTCCCTTTTCTTCCTGCCTTTGCTGCATCCTACTGTTCTGGAGCTTCTGTCTTATGTTTTTATTCATATCCATGTTTTCTCTTTTACTTTCTTCACTAATTTCCTAATTACCTGAGTAATTGTTCAGTAGTGTGTTGTTAACTCTACAAATTAGAGGTTTCTCCTGCTCTCTTTTTTGTAGCTGATTTCTAATTTGATATCATTGTGATCAGAGAAGATAATATGATGTCAATATTCATGAATTATTTAATGCTTGTTTATTGACCCCACTTGTGGTCATAAACATCTTCCACAACATTTTTGTACTCAACTTACTTTGGGGTGGGGGGTACAGTGCCCAATAAGTTTGATTAAGCCAATTGTTCTAATTCCTTATTTAAGACTATTATTTCCCTGTTGATTTTCTTTCCATTGATGAGAATGGACTGTTGAAGTCTTCTACTACAATTTTTGTGGTTGCCAACTTATTAATATAAATTTTAATAGTTGCCCCATATGTCTTACTACTCTTTATTTGCTACATATATTGTGATTAGTCTCATGTATGTTGATGCGTATTATATCTCCCTATCTCATAAGGCAATAAAATCGTCCATTTACTTGTGGTTGTATTCTGGAAAGCTGTTTTCTCCTTGTGGTATCATATTCATTTGAAGTTTCAGGAAGCCATATGTTACATTTTTTGTCTGCCATTCTGCTGTTTCAGATGTCCCTTGTTCTTTGAATACCTGTAACAATAATTTAGAAAGCTGAATTACTACTTTTTCTCCAGGTGGCACATGGTTTGTATTGTTTTGACCTCTCTGAGTATGCTGTCTCTCTAGTTAACTTTTAGATGCTCCTCTTAGGACTGAAAAAAGATATCTCCTATGTTGCTGCTATTGATAATATTTTCCTGTCTTATTGATTTCAACATTCCCTATCCTGGCTTCTCAGTCTTTACATGTTCTCTCCTGTTTTTAGTCAACAGAGCCTCGTCATTAACTTCCATGGTCATAATTGAGCTCTTGCTATTACCAATGTAACCCTTAAATAATCTCATTCTCAGAATAAAAACAGCAAACACTAATAGTTTCACTAGCCCTGGTGATTTTACAACTCGGTGACTTTAACTGACTACCTTTGTCTGATAGATAGGCTGCAGGCAGGATGTTAGCCAGGTTTCCAGTCGTCAGAGGATTTCATGGCAAAGGACCTGTTTCTAAGCTCACTCGAACAAATAATTGACAGGGGAGGAGTCTCATGTTCTTGCGAAATGCTGTTGAGAGACTAGTTCCTTAGCATGCAGACCCCTCTAAGGAGAGTTTATTTAGAGACAACTTGTTTCTCCTGGAATAAGGAAAAAAAAAGAGAGAATAAGGAGAGAGAAACAGGTATGGAAATCAGTGTTTATATTACCAAATTTTAGAAGTATTTTACCTTATTTTTTCCATTTTTTATTAAAGGTGAGTCACTAGGTCCCTTTTATATTTAAGAAGAAGGGATTACATAAACACATGAACAATAATTTTGAACTAATACCTTAGAGGCAGTTTTCTTTTTCTTCTGTTCTTGAATTTCTAGAACTCCTTTTATTCATTCTCACTTTTGTCTGATGGCCCTCACTTCTATTTTATGAAGAATTAGGGACAATCATAAACATCCTCCACAAATTGCTAGAGCATTATCTTCCCAATTCCATAATATGCTGACATTTCCTTCCCCCTTACTATTACCATAGATGTTGTTTGGCATATATAACCTAAATCAAACTCTCTACATGTCCCCTGGAGTTCAAGCTGTCTTATGTACTTAAGGATATTGGTCCAAGAATTTCTTCTTTCTCCACATCAAATTTTCTTTCTCAATTGAATCACTCTCATCATAATTTAATTTCTTATGCCATAAAATCCCTCTGATTTTACACCAGTGTATAGCCACTGCCCCAATTCTGTGCTTGCCTATTTGAATATTACTTGAAAAATTTTGTCCCCATGTTTTAACTCCATTCCTTTTATCATACTTTCTATAATAGTTATATTACACTGATAATTCTCCATTTATTTTGGTGGTATTCCTGTTATTTTTATATTGATTAGCTTTATAGTGAAGAGAACAGTATTTTAAAATTAATAGCCAAAAAGATCAAAGATAACCAAAATAACCAAAAGACCAAAAACCCAATAATTTTTTTCAGTGTTACATTTTTTTGCAGAATATTAAATTGAATCACTACAGTGGAGCAGTTTGAGAATATTCTTCTAGTTCAGTCAACCCTACCCATTGGTAAATAAAAGTCTTTGTGTTCCATGAAATAATGAATTTTCCTTTCTGAAAAATTTCTTACTTTACTAATTCTGAGATTTAGTAGTTTTAGCTTAAATTAGTTGTAAAAAATCATCAGACCCATCTCTACAATTGAATGATGAATGTGTTTACTCTGAAATAATTTTTTTTTCTATCTGCAGTGCGCCTGAATAATACAAACATAAAATACCCATGCCCTGCACTTTTTCATGATTTTATCAGGGATTGCCTGGGAAGTTATTTGAAGCTGTGGTCTGCTGTGTTTTTAATGATCAGTTGATTCAGTACTCACAGGGCTAAAGCTGTCTTTCCATGTGTCAGACTAATACAATCTAGTCAAGTTGCATGACCTCCTGAAATTTATATGCCCCAAATGATCTTGTAAATTGTCATATCAATAAGGTTTCAAGGCAACAAAAACAATGCCATTACTGTATTAGCCATTAAATCTAGACATTAATAATATAAACCTAGATTTATTACCCACAGTAAAAGTAGAGTTCTTGTTGTTTAACTTGCCAAAACATCCCTTATTTCTAATAGGAACATCCCCTGCACAATGAAATGGACAATTGAAAAACGATGTTACTGACTCATCATTTAAATGATCCTCCTTTTATAGTATTCTCCCATAACTAGTGCTTCCTCTCTTGAATCCTGATTCTTTACTGCAGTGCTTTCAGTCTTGACCAATATGCTATGGTTTGTGTTGCAGAACTGCTCAAGACTGCTGAGCTTTTGATATTAAGAATTAAATCATTTTTAAAGGTCCAGGAGGAGCTGTTCTCTACTGAGAGGAATTCAAACTTGAAGGAATATCAAAATGCACAGAAACATGGCAAATAGATAAAAAATGTATAAAAAATATGGAACTTACCATCCTTTACAATATTCCTTCAACTAACCTCTGAGGACTAACAGCACACCTTGCATCTGAAGAAATATTTTGTTGCTTTCAGTGGAGGATTTGTTTGCTATACAATGACTCCAGATAAGTTCACTTGACTTGGTGCTTTTACTAAGTATTGATTTGCTCACACATTGCTTCTAAATTCAACTGCCCTATTACATTTACTATGGCATTACTTAATTACTAGCCACTTTTGGTATTTACCGTCAGGAACAGCAGGAGAAAAGGAAAGAAGCAGTGCTGAAATAAGAGCTTGTATAGTTAGTAACTGGGTAAATTGGTAAATTTTCATCATAAGTCTGTATTTACCTTCACGTAAATTGAAATAAGTAAATCTCAAGTTCTCACATTAATTGAAAATCTTAGCAGGGTAAATTTGAGTCTTTAAAATGAGATTGTTAATCTGATGTTCCTTATGGTGTTTGTGTTACATATTATTAAAGCCATAATATTTTCCATAATATGATGGTCCAAAATGAATGCATGTGTTATGGTGGTATCATATATAATTAGTTTCTTGTTAAAGAGAGATTGAAAAAAAATCTTAATAAACATTTATAAAAAGTTCATTTTTTAAAAACTTCCACCATGGAGGATATAATTTAATTATGATTATGAATTATTTCTTCATAATGTTAGAGTTGAAGGTGGCACAAGGCATGTAAATTGATTTTTTTTTTTAATTTTAGTTTACAAGGTGGCAATTGATCTGTCATAGATAATGAAGAAAAGAAAATTTCTTAAAGTGGTTCTCAGTGTAATTTCAACAGAGAATAGTAGATAATTTTGAGAAATATCTTCAGAGATTTGTTTTGAATAGATGACTAAGAAGCTGGGGATATTTAAGATTGAAGGCCGTTCCAGGCTGGGAAAACATCAGGGGAGGAAAAAAACAGAAGAAGCTCTGCCACAAAATTTACTCAGATTACATATAGTAGGAAAAACTGAGTTAATAGTACATTTTGAAAAGATGAGTTGAAGCTACATTTGGTTAGGCCCTGAATCCTACACTGAAGAGCTTGGACTTTACTCAGTAAAGTAAAGCAAATGAGAACTTTGCAATTTCTTCAGCAGAATCCTTGCTTTTTCCAGTTTCCCAGGGCAGCATCAATTAGTAGCCTAATTGTGATCCAGACTTCACCGGGAATGTGATGTCAGCAGCTTTGAGCCAACCTTGGTAATTGGGCTATTTGATAGAACTTGACATCATATTGTGTTTCTAATCAGATATGTTTCTGGCCTGTTGACTGTATTCTAGGGTCCATGGAGAGCCACAGTTGGGTAAAAGCAGAATAGGCAGATTGACCAAGTACACTGCTGAGGGGAGCAGCAGGCGAGACAGGAGAGGTCTGTGGTGCCATGTGGGTCACCTCTGGGGCTGGGGATCCAACTCATGTGGAAGCGGCTTTAACTTCTTAGTTCTGTGCTTTAAACTGCTGTGCCACCAGGGAGGGCCTGGGTAAAATTTTATATGAGGACATTGCCTTTTTTCTTGTGAGGTCTCCTGAATAAATAAGGGAAGTCTACATAGAATTTATATAGCTTTATATGAAAGCAGTTAGGCTCTACATGGGAAATAATTGATATTTTGCCTTACAGTCTTTTAAAAAAATTATGTATCCTTCTTACCACTTCCAATATCATAAGATATTCTAATACCACGTAACTGGAGGAGAAAAAGTATCATTTCTATACTCTTTCAAGTCATTGGAAGTCAGCCCGTAGCACAGTGCTGCACTAAATAATAATGCATTTTCTCTTCCATTTGCTTTGTGTGTTTGTATATATTACAATGTATAGTGAACCGTAGACATTAGGAAACTTTTTCTTTACTGCAACAGTTAATAATCAAGTAAGAATTAACAATAGTGTGAATACCTTATAGTGAAAATATACCAAAGAGTAAACCTCCCCAAAACAGGACATCATGAGACCAACAGCTCCCAATTGGTAAGTCATGAGTGAATAAAAATCTCTAAAAGAAAAGTGTCTTAATGTTGTAAGAGATTCATAAACAAATGCTGCCTAAATTTCTCAGATGTGCAATCATGTTATTTCTCAGTATCATGTGACTTGTACATATTGTATAACTACCCTAAAACCGTTGTAAGTTTAAAGATGATATTGGTTTGTGCTACAGATAGAATGTTTGTGTCCCTCTCAATTTCTAATGCCCAAAGTGATGGCACTGGGAAGTGGGATCTCTGGGAGAGGAGATCATTGGGCTGTAAAAAAGCCCTCATGAATGGGAGTAGTGCCCTGATCAGAGATAGCCCTAGAGGACTCACATGACCATGTTCCATGGGAGGGCATGACTAAGAGTTGGCCATGTAAGAACAAAAAGATTCTTGCCAGACAATGAATCTGCTGGCACCTTTGGAAGTGAAGTGTTTAACCCCCAAACTATGATAAATCAATTTCTGTTGTTTTTAAGTGCTCAGTCTATGGTAATTTCTTATAGCAGTCCAGACAGACTAAGCCAGTTTTTAATGTATTCTATCATGTGTTTTTTTTTTTTTAAATCACAGTTTGAGGTAGCAATTTGCTAATTATGCTTTTAATGTGATTGCTATAGTCATCCAGCCAATGTAATTTAAAGCCCGTTGAGGATTTGTTGGCATAATTTATTTGTTCTGGCTATTCTCATAGGGCAAATTCAATATTTTTTTGTTCAGTAATCTAATGCAACATTATCATGAGAGCATTTCAGCTTTTTATACAAAATGAACAATGTTCACCTCAGTACTTAATATTTTTTATTATTGCTATGAAAATAACAATGCGCATAGTAAAATTTTCAAGCAGTACTGATAAAAATGAGTATCTCATTTTCAAAACACCCATACTGTTCCCCAGAAGTAATTTGTGTATTCTTTAGAATTGTGTCAGGCCTATACACAGACACATGGATGCACCTTGTTTTATAACAATGGGATAATACATACACACTGTTCAAACACTGCTTTATAAATGGAGAGTATTTCAGATTATTATAATAAATTTGCTTATTCATTTTATAAATGTAGTCATTATTTCTATAATGCTCATATTTTATTTACCCAATTACTTTATGAGAAACATTAGTTTCCAGGTCTCTCCCATCTTGTATACATATATAAAATATACACAAGTAAGTTTTTAGGGAAAATACCTCAAAGTAGGATTTCTGAGTCAAGGAGTATACATATTTTGGGTAAATTCCTCCTCAGGATTGTTCCAGTCAATGTTCTGACCAGCAATGTACAGAAATACATTTTTCTTCATATTTTTATTGTGATGATTTACTCTGTCTCCTTTGTATATTTAACAAATAGTTTTTACTATCATTCTTTTCAACTTAATTTTTTTTTAAAGATTTATCCATGTTTACAGAACTGGGGTGCAGGCCAGAGGTGCAGGGGTGGTGAGAGGACTCATCAGAGATAGAGTGGGGAGCAGAACAGGCAGATCATTGAAGTACACTGCTGAGGGGAGCAGCGGGCGGGTCAGGAGAGGTCTGCCTTGCCGGTGGGTCACCTCCCGGGCTGGGGATTGAACTCGTGCTGAAGCAGCTAGCTTACTTGCAGTGCTGTGCTCTGACCTGCTGCACCACCAAGGAGGGCCGTTCAACTTAATTTTTAATCCCCATTTGGCATGTATACTTATGATCTGTTTCTAATCCCTGAGAATCAAATTGGAACAGAAGATTTTGTCCTGTTTTTTTTTTCACTGCTGTATCGCCTATGCTGAGGATTGGACCTGGAATACATTGTGTATTTCCTAAACATTTATTTAATGAAGGGATGAATAAATGAGTGAATGATCTGTCTTTAGGATATAACCCCCATATAAGATTAAACTTTGATGAAGTTAATGTATCAGAGTTTTCTTTTGTGACTCAGATTTGAGATTTGTGTCTTCTTAGAAGATAACTCTTGATTCCGGAATTATTATATATATATTTTTCTATTTCAGTGCTTTGATATTATATTTTTTCTTTAAAAATATTTTAATAAGAAAAAATAAAGATCCATCTTTATTTTGCCTCAGATATTTACAGTAATTTTTAAAAGTCTATTTATTATTTGATCATCATCATGATCACATACTAACTGGGTAAAGGCTGTCAAGTGTGTATAGTTAGAGGGAAACTGCACTCTTAGTGGCAGTCAGGTTGTATTATATAAAACACAAAGTTGTATACCTGAAGTTTTTCAGGTATACAATGTTCACTGTTACCAAAGTGAAATAAATATATTTGAACATTTAACTCATTTTACTGACTGATAACCACACTTTCCATTCATTGGCTCAGGCAGAAAAAATTCCTTTTAGAATTGTCCAGGTTTATTTGCAATATTATTGGGGTATGTATGTGTGTGTGTGTGTAGCAATTTTCTAGAGACGGCAAATTATAATAGTTAATATTTTAAATTTGGAGCCAATAGAGGATTTAGGTAAATTGCTAAAGTGAGTTTCATTTTAATCATTTGTCAACTGGATACTAAAATCAGTGGTTCCCTTCTAGGATTGTTATGAACATTAAAAAGGATAATATTAGCAAACTTTTGAGCATTGTGTATAAAATCCAGTTATTTTTCTTAGTAATAGTAGTGCATATAATTTTCAGTTTATACACAGATGACTTGTCAGGTATAATGTAGAAGGAAAAAAGGTGATTTGCATATATAAAGTCCTGCTCTTTATTTTTCAAAATAGCAGTTATGGGTACTTGTTCTCTATCTGCCTACCAGCCCTAATGCTAACAGAGATTTTGTTAATATTGGAAATGACTTTCTATTATAGATAATAACTGTCATTCTTTCTGTTGGTTCAGTAAGAGGGGAAGCTATTTTTAATTCTACTTTTCTGGTATAGCCAATTAGCCTCTTTATCTTTACCTAGAATGTTGCAGCCTAAGGGGCTCCCAGGTAGTGTAGGGGTTAAATCTCAGCACTGTCAAACTACCAGCAGCCACAGTGACATGAGTTCAAACCCCAGCCAGGGAGGTGACCCACATGGCACCTTGGACCTCTCCTGCTCTGCTGGCTGCTCCCCTCAGTAATGTATTTCAGTAGATCTGCCTGTTGTGCTCCCCACCCTGTCTCTGGTGAATTCTCTTACCACCCCTGTACCCCAATTCTATATGCAAAATAAATAAATAAAAATAAATCTTAAAAAGAATAAAACTAAAGTCTAGCCTAGTCTACATTCCATGTTTTGTAGGTTTTGGGATCTAATACTTTCCTCACAGCAGTGTTCAGATGAATATGTTAGAAACTGAAAAAAAAAAAATGTTGTTCATTAGCTAATGAGGATCAGACAAAGAAACATGTAGAAGACTGTAACTGAATTGGGGAATTTATGTAAAATATTGCTCAAAAGGGAAAAAGAATAAAACAAAAGGTGAAAGAGTTTTAAGTATAGAAACTTGTAGAAATTAGCTAAGGGACAAAGACAAAGAGTGGTAGTGACTTAGAAAAAAGTCTTTTCTTTCTCTAAGAAAATTAAAAACACAATGATAAGCTAAAAGACAAGAGAAAATTAGTCAAAAGAGTAGAAACCTGAACAAACCAGAATTCTGGGTGAGAACATTATTAACTGTTGTTGGCCCTCACTTTGTGTTACTAAAGAAAGTTGTTTGTTTTTAGAATTTCATACTATCAACGATTATTTGATTCCATTTCTTCAAATCTCAACTGGGAGCAGATGCATCCAGCAGTGACTAAGTGGTGGTGTTAGAAAGTCAAAACAATGTTAAGAAGACTGTTATAGACTCTTTTGAATAGAGTAGATTGAAAAGGAAAGTAAAATACCTTTGCTTTAGAACATTTCACCTGTTCTTATGCAAACTAAGACTGATTTTACTTAGGATATAGCATTCCAGTTGGATAGTCAACTAAAGTCAATCTGTAGTGCAAACAGAAGATTTATTGAAATGATATTTTATGCTAGAAATCAGAAAATTTAATATTCAACAAGTTAAGTTCAACAGAGTGGCATATAGTTTCAATGTCAGTTTTTCCTGTCCCCTGAGCCTTGGTTTTGGATATAAATTGAGTATGTTTCATAGTCTGAGGTCACTGAATTTTTCTGTTAAAAGATGGTTCTTAGGCAATGTCCCATTTAGTATTTGTTCTACAAGGAAATGTCATTAAAGAAAGGAAAAGATGATGGGAGTTTGAACCCAAGGCCAATATAATAAGTTTCTGAAAATCTTAGCTCTTAGATTAAAACTTGAACTTTACTATAGCTTCAGATGACCACAAAACTCTTAAGTTCCACAGAGAGAATATTTCAAAAAACCCACCAGTACTTATCATAAAAGATGGGAATGAGAAGATGAAGATAGATATAGGAAGAAATTAGGTAAAACACAAGAGTTTCTTTTCTTTCTATATCTGTAGTAGCTGTATTGTTTTATGCTGTCAAAAGTCTCCATACTTCCTTTTCTAATGTGGCAAGGTCACTTTCTCAATTATTTTCCTTTCTCAATGAGTCATGATTTAGCAAGCATTACTCATATCATATGCAACTAAAGTAACAGAAACCCAAATCCCCATATGATCTAATTATATAAAAATTTGGCTAGCTATAATGCTAAATGTGTCCTTTGACCTGCAGAAAATATTTCTAAAATGTTTTGTGCACTGAGAACAATAAATGAGATGCATAAAATTTCCTTAACTAATTGAGAAATGCTTGAATGATCTTTTCTATTTGACTGCTACCTACTGGGACACATTTCCCTGATGGTGTGAAAACTTTGGAATTTAATCAGTAAGGTGGAGCTTTGTTAAACAAGGGATCTTAAGATTAAAGAATTGTGTCATTGAGTGAGCTTGACAAAAGGAAGAACACAAAAAACATGATCAAGGATTTAAGCAAAAAGGATATTTTTTTTTGCAAAAAGGATATTTTTAAAGCAGAGAGATAAAATTCATTTAATTAGGCCATCTGATTGAAGGAGATGAAATCTTTAGTCTGAAGCTTGAAGAAGATAGGCCACTATATTACTTTATCTTTGTTTAAGTTTTAAAGCATACATATAATGAATGTACTCATTCCTAATGGTCTAGGAGGTAGAAGGCTTTGATTTTATGAGGTATATCTGGCACAAGGGTTGTAGACTAATTCACTTCAGCTTCTTCTAAAAAAATAGTCTAGCAAGAATTCATGCTGTAATTTCCTTCTGGGCCCAGGAAGATGCAAAAATCTAGATTTTATAGGATAGTAGTTAGCTTAAATATTTGCATTGTGTTCTAAATGATTCAGAGACTACTGACTTTGAATAGAGACTATATTCTCTGAAATAATGGGCTACTGGCCTTGGCTGGTCATCTTAAAATGTCTAGTCATGATTGTAACTGGACCCTTGAGGAAAGCAATTCCAAAAGGGGAGTGTAATAGCTGTTCTCATTATTAAATGTGGTAGAATTATATGTTGATTTAATTTTTTATGCAATGGAAAGCAACACATATCAGACATACTGATAATAAAATAATCAAAGAATGAATGAATATGTAGTGAAATGTGGATGCAACAGACAACAATGAACAAATTCCCAAATATATTTCTTTTCAAATATCTTTCAGTGAGTTTTTCTACATTAAAGTAGTGTTGTAGGAGAAGAAAGAGACTGCCCATTCCACCAAGTCAAGTGAGTGGACAATAAGAGAAACCTTTATAGCCACATAGGAAATCTAGCAGAATCTTCCTCTTTAGATTGTTGATCTGAACATTTGTGAACTCTTGTTACTATCTATAGATTGCAGCAAAGTGAGAATTCCCTTTGGAGAACCTAAATTAATACTTGTGGTTTTAGAGACATAAGTGAGAATGAAAATTCCAAATACAGAAAGCTAATGGAGAACATTAGGTGTTTGGGAGATTGGGGAGGTTTTGCTCTGTGCTTGCAAACTAAATCAGGAGAGTATCAAGAAGTCACACACATAGTGTATTAAGGAAAAGAAATTAGATTTAAGTCCAACTTTCTAGGTTGGACTTAGCTTTTGGAGCAGAGTGGTAATGTACCCTGTTTTCAGCAGGGACAAAGGTAAAGGTAATGAAAATTGGTATTAAAGCTGAATGAATATTTGTAGTTTGAATTACTTCAAAAAGATGGAAGATGCAGATTAATATATAGTCTATTTACTAGGTAGCATACTTGGGAGCATCATCTATGGAAAAGAGAGAATGGGGGGCAGGACTCAGCAGAGGAAGAAGATGAATTGCTCTGGAAACCCAACAAGGGCCTCGTTTCTATGGTTGGAACAAATCAGGGACATGACCCTATTCACTTTGTAGATGGTAGCCTTTATTTAAAATCTCCAACTTCAAATGTTAAACTCACCCAAGAAATACCCCTATAGAAATGTCCGGATTAATGTTTGACCAAATCCTTGCTCACCATCATCCTATTAATCTGAAACATAAAGGTAGTCACCACAGGAGTGTCTAGGTGAATCACTGCATATTTGTTCTACTATTGTGAACACAGACAATAACATGGAAAAATTCTTAAAATTAGTTGCATTTAAAATACAATTTTCCAACATACATAACCAGTATAAAGTAATTTTTCTGAAGTAAACCTTGAGTACGCCTGGTGGCGTAAGGGGTTAAAGCACAGCACTATGAGCTATCTGCAGTCATTGTAGCATACATTTGTTCCCTGGCCAGGAAGATGACCCACATAGCATGGCAGATCTCTTCTAATCCATGCACTGTTCCTCTCAGCAGTGTATTTCAGTCAATCTGCTTGTTCTGCTCCCCACTTTGTCTCTGGTGAGTCCTCTCAACCCTCATACCACTTGTCTGTATCCTAGTTCTTATGTGTATAAATAAATCTTTAAAAAAATAAACCTTCATATCAATACATATAACCTGTCTTTGAATATAGAAAGAATATAGAAAGAAGCTTTTCTTTTGTTGTTATAGCAGCCATGAGTATATTCAGACTTCAGAAAAGTCTTCACTCCAAGTATCCAGTGCCCTGACAGTTGAATACCAGTAAGAACAATGGAATTGTCAATGCTAACTTCTATCAACAAATCTACATGTTTGTCAAAGACAGACTGATCATCTGCAAGCCAGGGCTTCCACTGCCAGGCTCTCTGGAAGAAACCCATGCTGGAATGTTAGGACTATGGCATAGGTTACAAAAGGGCACAGTCAATGAGGGAATGTCTGCAATGGTGACCTGACTGATACCACAAATCTAAGAAGATTGATTGCTACCTAAGTCACATCTACGTTGTGAAAGGGAATGTCTTCAGTAGAAGCAGGTTCTTTTGAATATATTCATAAGCTGAAGGTGGAATTGGTCCACAAGAAGCTCCAGATTACAAGGTACATGAATTTCAGAACAAGGAAGCAGGAACACTAAAGAGAAGCTCTAGATCAGAAACAGAAAGTCAGTGAAATTCTTCCCAGTATAGAAAAATCAAGAAATAAAGCTACTCCCTCTCTTGTCTGTGTGTTGTGGCCTCAACAATACAATGAATGTATTATTCATTTAATGAAACAAGCCTTTCTGTGATTCTCCTCTGCTCCTCCCTTCCCCATTAAAAAAAATAATAATAATATAGAAAGAAGGCCATGGTGCTTTAACTTTTGGGGAATGTCTGTGAATGCTTTTATTTGCCTTCTAGGTACTAATATTTTTCCTTGACAAATACTTAGATCGTTTCTTTGGATTGAATCCAATATGAAATTTCTCAAAGGATTAAGGTCCTGGGCTTATAGCCAGAGACATTTATTATTAGTCCACATGTTATCTTTGCTATCATACCCAATTTGACGAAGGTTTCATGTATATGCAAATTGCATGCTTGTATTATGTTGGCACTGATTTAGTGTGTTGGCCCTCATAAGGAGCTCAGTAACTTATTTGTAGATACTGATAATGTACTGTTGTCAGAACTGTGACTCCTAACTTACATATACCTACAGACACGTATTTATGCATCAGTATTCTATACAAGAAGAACACAGGTCGAAAGAAACCAATTTTGATTGTTTTTCATAATTCTGAGTCATCTTCATCTTCATTTATGAAAACAGTCTGCTGATAAATATGTTCTCTTAGTAGAAGATAAAAAGCTGTGCAGAGGATTAGAAGAGATCACTCAGAAGTTATTTCTCACATGAGGAAAATTTGCCTCCTTCAGGATCTATAATTTAAATACATTAATTCTTTAATACTATTAAAAATATAAAGAAACATAGAGGCATAAATTAACAGTAGCAAGGATTACTCTAAGTGAGCTAAATCAGAAGGAGAAAGATAAATACCAGGAAGTTTAACTATATGTGGTATACAAAGAAACAAACAGATAAACAAACTCCAGTAATATGGCTGCAGGATTGAGGCTACAAGATTAGGTAGGAGGGGCCTCAGTGACATGAGGCGGGGTCAAGTGGACCATGGTAAAGGACTAAGGGTGCCTTGATGTTATTTAGTATGATAACACACATCTGTGTATGTGTGCTCCTTTCCTCTTAATGATAGAAAGTGTAGTAAATCAATGTCACTGCAATTAAAAAAAATATAAAAGATAAGGCATTTGGGGGAAGAAATTAGATTCTAGAAAATAGGTGGTATGACCAAGAGAATATATAACCTTTGTATTTTTGGTGAAGTCATTAGTCAATAAACAAAGAATAAAAATGAATAGTTACAAGAAAATTGTCACCAAAATTGGAGACAAATAAACGATACCATGTTATTACATGAATATTTAAGAAAAAATTCCAGTAGTTAGGCCCTCCCTAGTGGCGCAGCAGGTTAAATGCAGCAGGTTAAAGCACAGCTAAAGTCACTGCAACATGAGTTTGATCCCTGCCCCTAGGTGACCCACATGGCACAGCAGACCTCTCCTGACCCGCTTGCTGCTCCCCTCAGCAGTGTACTTCATCAGTCAGCCTGTTCTGCTCTCCACTCTGTCTCTGGTGAATCCTCTCACCACATCTGCACCCCAGTTCTGTATGCACAAATAAATAGATCTTTTAAAAAAATTTCAATAGTTAATTCCTTTGAAAATAATTCTTATACTCAATCTTCTATTTCTCTAGGTATTCAATTACACTAAATTTTATGCAGTAAAAAATGATTATATAGCCATATTAGCATCACTGTTGTTAGTTTTTAATTCTCTAAAACTATAAAAAACGCACAGAAGATTTAATGAGTGTTATGGAAAAATTAAAAATTATATTTAATGACAGAGATGTTATTACACATGACAAAATTTTACAATGGCTATAGAGGAGGGAAATCTAGGGGAGTTATTTAAGAAACAAAGGTGTATTAATAAAACAAGAAATAGATTTAAGTATTCTATTAAATATTTGTTCGGAAAGATATAATAGAGACAGTAAGAAATTGGATAGCTAGCTGTTTGGCAAGAAACATGTTTTTCTTCTTCTGTATGTCCTTCCATACTATTATTTACCAATTCTCTCCTTATTCTGATGATCAGGAGGTTAGGTTATTTCTTGATTGCCTTTTTAGTTATTAGTCTGAATTATTGAACCTGAGCTCTCATGACATAGGTTTTTAGAAATAGGGTTATAAATTAACCCTAAATTTTATACTCTGTAGAACAATTTCTCCTTCCTGGTTCTATTTATTTTATTTTATACACCACACACACACACACACATACACACATATAAGTATTCCACAAGTACCAAAATGAAAGAAAGCATATATATATATGTATATATATATACATATATATACACACATACATACATATATGCACACACATGTGTGTGTTTGTGTGTATATATACATATATATGTGTGTGTGTGTGTATATATGCTTTCTTTCATTTTGGTACTGGTGAAACACTAGAGGAATACTTATACTCTATACTTATGTTTGGTGAAATAGTTGAAATTATAACATGTTGAATCTTCAACTTTCAAATAATCATAGAATGAAGGATGTTTCCTAAAGTTACACATTTACATGTTTGATTCCTTCATGGTTGAGATGATGAAGGTCAAAGACCTCAATTGCTTGGCCGGCCAATTGATAAGATATCTAGAGTATTATTCAAGTACTAGTCTTTGAAGGAAAAAGTAGCAATATGTTCCTGGTGTCAAGGAATTTTAATGGGGATTTTAGTTGGGGGTGATATTAGAATAACTTAAGAAAACAGGAGTTTAAGGGATTCATCCCTGGGCTATTTTTTTTTTAAACTTCTTGCATAGTAGCTGCAAACATTTCTAAAATGATTAGGTATCAATGTTGAATCATATAATTTTCATTTGGGTATGCTAGCCATATTTCCTTTGAAGTTGAATACTAGCCTGTGAAGGTGATTCACTTCTAAATTATAGACTGGATGAACCTTGCCACACTCTTCACAGTAAAGCAAAGTACTGACGTTACAGGAAATTCACTTTTTTAAAAAAATTATTATAGTTTATTTTTACATATTTTGTGCATTTTTCCATCTCATTTGCAATCCCCTAGAGTTTCCCAGAAATTAATTTTAATCAAATAATGTAAGATTGATAATCTGAATCATTGTTAGAATCAAAGTATAGAGTCTCAGACCTGTGTAATAGCATTGAAAGTGAGATTTATGGGTAGAATTCTAAACACTCTCAGGGCACATTGCCAGGCTGTTACAGAAGTAAATGAACAGGGATGTTTTGGCTGAAACAGTGAGGAGGGACATTGAATTGTGTTGTATAGCACAACAATATCCCATTTAGTTCCAGTTGGATGTATTTGGCAATTTCTCCCACGTGTGTTGGTTTAATATACCTCATGCAGCCATCTGGTCTCTACCACAGAGAAGGAGAAAATTACCTACAATTGAAATAGGTTTATTCTTTGTTGTTAAGTAGAGAACTTCTGGACTCTGATGACTTGAAATCCCTTTACTTTTGTTTTTTTTTTTGTATTTTCCCCCTGATTCTGACATGTTCTCTTATAATTTTAGTGAAATAAATGTGCTTGTATTGTGTCTGTGTATGCACATTTTTGTTACCTTTGAGGGAAATGTTGTCTCACATTTCTATCAAATGCATATATATAAAAATGTTCTTTTAAAAAAATAGACATTTTATTTTGCAAGTCTTAAAATTTTTCTAACAGAAATCAGAAAATATAAATGTAAAATGTTTTAGTAAGCTCTGCCTCTAATTGAATAGATTTGAGACCTTTTTCAATTTCTTCTTAAAAATCCATCCTGATTTAAAAAGAGACATATTTCCATAAAGCTTTAAAATTCACTGATAATTTACATGATATATATCTAATATAACAAAATGTTAAATACCAAAAATTCTTAAGAAAAATTTTAGATAACATAAATAAGCTTGATTTTATATAATAAAATAAAATTTAAAAAAATAACGTTTTCTTCACATGATAATTCATCTTTGAACAGTTTGCCTTCTCCTTCCAGGTGTAGTCCCCATAAAATTCCCACCACCAATTCACCCTTGAATCATCACCATAGTCTCTTGTGCTCTTCCCACCCTTGTTTTAATCCTTTCCCTTCCCCCTCTCCTGATGAATGTCTCAATTTATAGTTGTCTGCTACTTTTGTCTAAAAGTAAGTTCTTTAAAGAAAATTATAATCTTTCCTATTTACCTTTTCTGGCATACTTCACTCCCTTGTGTACATCCTTGTTTTCACTGAATGTCTTTTTCCTTCTACCTTTAATATTACCCCAAAGGCGGAGCTGCTGTATACTAATACTCTCAGTTTTTGCTTGTATTAATACATCATTATTCAGTCTTTATTGTTCAGTCTAGTCAGCTTTTCTCATTAAACAATAATTTCATCCCACTTGCCCAACCCATGGTAACCTCTATTTACTTTCAACCTATATGCCTTTATATTTTTAGGTACTTTACATAAGTGAAATTGTGTAATATTTATCCTTCCATGTCTGACTTATTTCACTAAGAATATTACAACAGATTCCTTACATCTTGCTTTTTCTAGTTTCATTCCCTTTCAAAAATACATGTTCCCTTCCTACTCCCCCACCATAGACAAATGAAACTTTGCCATGTTAATTTCATATTTATTTAATGTCTAGTACATTTTCTATGTTTATGACCTACCTTTAATGTTAAGCAATATCTAGTACAGTGCTTGGCACATAAGTGGAATAAAGAAAACTTCACTGAGTGAATATAAAAACTATGCAAGTGTAATGGAAAAAAAAAAGGAAGAGGAGAGCTGTGGAATTGATAATCTGATTCTTAGTAAAGCAGTACAAAAATACTGAGGCAGCATTTTGCTTAATTACAGTTTGTCTCCACATTATAGGTCTTGAAGTGCAAGCTATCGAATTAGCAAAAGCCAACTTTTTCCTTTGAAACCAGTGGAGTGGTAGCAGGTGCAGTGCATGAAGCACCCTGTGCTATCTGTTCCTGGTCATAGCTTGATTGAAAAGTTAATTTTAGGCTACAAATTAATTAGAAAATCCCCCTCTGCATAAATGAGGAAACCACTCAGCACCACCAGAAATAGTCCCATTTCCTTTTATGTCAGACAGATTAGAAATACATTCTATCATGTCATTTTCCTAAATATCTTAGTCATCTAACTCTTGTCTTATTTGTTTAACTCAATGAGAAGTCTCACATCCCCTTTCATTTACATATGCTTTGCAGAGGAATGGCAAGTACATTTTTTAAATGTCAGCTTTAATAACATTTCATACCAATTATGTATATAATTGTCAGTTTTGTAGCTGTTCCTCAGTCGGTTAGGACTATGAATAAAGTGCACAGATTAATAGTCATGTTATATTATCATTCCCAAGTTACTTTCTTCCACCTTTGAAAGATCAAAAACATATTTATTTCTTTTCCTCCTTCGACTTTGCCTTTCAAAGGTATAACTTTATGAATGCTAAAAGAACCAATTTGTCTCCTGGGACTTCTGTATCTAACACCCATAAAGATACTCCTGAGTGCTGAATACACATTTAGCATTCAAGAAGGAGACATATGTTTAAGGGATACATTTCCAAGAGAAGGAATCTAAGTACATTTTTTATTTCAATACTACTTCCCTTTCATATTCTTTAACTTATCAATGAAGATCAAGATGTTATGACAGATAAAATTAGTCCTATTTAAATGATTCAAATATGTTGAATCATTAGACTTTCACTGTGCTATGTAGAACATGATCCTGTGTACTGGGTCAAAGAGAAGAGCAGGAAAAAAAAATGTCAGTTTTCAGCCTGAGGTGTTTTTTTTTTTTAATGAAAAGGGACTTTAATACAGTGAATATACAATACGGAACATAAAGAATATAACTTATAAATCAAACACCTGAAGTTACTCATCCCCTCGTGAGCAAAAGTCAACCCAAAAGGGATTGGTGCAAAGCAAGGACCAAAAGCCACCACAAGACTAAAGCACCTTCTGGCTGGGACCCATGGAAAAGGGTCAGAAATGGCCAGACAACTCTGGGAGAAAAAGAGCAAAATCAAGAGCAATATAAACCTGCCATAATCACCTCCCTACAGGTATCTCAACCACATCTGCCTTAGCCAGTTCAGGGTCAGGAAACAAGCATGGCTTCTTCCTCACATGCTCGCTGCTCCATGTGGCTTCCTCAGGTCTCCTTGTTCTCCACCCAGCTTCCTTCTTCAGCCTGAGGTGGTTTTAGCAAGAACATGTTCATGACTGGAAAGAACCACAACTGGGAATTGATTTTTTAAGCAAATTGGTATGACTTTTAAACCACAACTGGTTGTTTAATTGTCCTGGGTTTCTTATTTGTAAGATGTCAGGATTTGACTGAGGATCATTGAAGACCACTTTCTTCTATTGTCTGCAAGTCTGTTTTGTTTTTATCTGAAACTCAGTTTAGATATTTTAGATTTATGTATAAAAAAAGCCCAGCTGAATTTTAATTTTATTAGTATTCTGAAAACTGCACAACAAAGGAATTGCAATCATATATTTACTTGTGAATGAATTATAGTTAACTGCAAGAATATTGATAATACTCAAAATGATGAGCAAAATCATAGAAAGAAAATAGAACAAAACTAAAACAAGTTGAGAAGTCTGATGTGTATAACACTAAAAAGCATATGAATACAGCATCATATTACATAATGTGCTTATCTGTGCTATGAAAAGGAGAGGAATGATGAATGCAAGACAATCAAGTGAGTCGTTATTTACTTTAATATGAAGAGTATTAAAACCTATGTCTTTTTTTTTAAAAGATTTATTTATTTATGCATATAGAACTGGGGTACAGGCCAGAGGTGTGGGGTGGTGAGAGGCTTCATCCGAGACAGTGGGGAGCAGAACAGGCAGATCAAGGAAACACACTGTTGAGGGGAGCAGCAGACGGGCCAGGAGAGGTCTGCCTCGCCATGTGGTCACCTCCAGGGCAAGCGTGGATCAAACTCATGCTGAAGTGGCTTTAGCTCCTTAGTGCTGTGCTTTAACCCGCTGCGCCCCCAGGGAAGGCCCCTAAAACCTATGTCTTAAAAACAAAACAAAACAAAAAACTATGCCTTTTTATCCTGCATTTGCATTTGATACCTTTGTGAGCTTGGGTAATTTATTTAACCTTTTCTCAGCATCAATTTCCTCACGTGTAAAATGGAGACAACACCTATCTCGCAGGCTTATCTGAGGTACGATACAATTTAGGATTTATAAAGTACTTAAAAAAATGCTTGACTTTAATGCTCTTCATTTTTCTAGAGGAGATTAATCTAGTGGAGCAATGACAAAAATAGTTTAAACACTTGAGAAAAGATAAAAAATAACAAGTTAACAAAAATAAGGCAGCTCAGAATAGTTTGCTACTTGTTTTAATAGCAATATGGGAAGTTCAAAGGACATTAGACAATGCCCATGTAATTCTGAGAAAACATGATTTGCCTTAATAGCAGTTCAGTCAAGTGAATGGGTAGAATAAATGTTTTCAAACATAATAATTTAAAAAATCACCTTCCATATATCCCCCCCTTTTTTTTTTGGAAAAGCAGTAGTAAGATGAGATGATATACCAAAACAACTAAGTCAACAAATGCAAAAAACAGAAGTTTAAAAAAATAAGAAAATTCCCAGGATGCTGGTAAAAATCTTAGGAATAACAACTTATCGATAGGATGTTATTAGGATAATAATAGTAATTATTATCATAAGAATAATCTTAGGAAGAACACAGCACCTCTGACTAGTTCCCAAGAGAAATGTAGCTTAATGTACTTGATGAATTCATGTGCAATTCACACTCTTGCCAAAAATCTTGGGGAAAGATTAAGTATAAGAATACAAAAGATTAAGCACATCGTAGGATAGATACAAGCAATACATTCCCAGCTTCCATAGATTAGCCATGAAATGCCCTAACATGGATGGTTTCTTTTAGCCCAAGAAGTCTTTATTGCACTTGTTTCAATCTGTTACAACACTTACCTTTGAGACGCTAAAAAATAAAATTAGCCATCTTTATGGTCTCATGGAGACCACTTCTCAGATTCCTGGTAGAAAAGAAAACTTGATTGTCATTTGTTTTTTGTCTACCATTTTTCTTTTCAGGTAAGTGTGTTAATTGAACTGAACGAAGATTCCTTTCCATACTACCTTAGTATAAGTGTAACATATACTTATTTTGATTATTTTATACCTTTACAGCTTTTACTCCATCCAGAAAGTTCTTTGGAAAGCATAGAAGTCTTACTTAAAATCTACTCTGCCTTGCTGCCTCATCTTTCTGTATAGCCTCTACATATTCCATTCTTGATCTTTCCATGTTCATGACACTGTGCTATCTATCTGCCAATGAATCCTAGTTCACATCCCCTGACCAAATTTGCTTCCTAGCTTCAAATACTCAAATATATCTTATGTGAAGGGAATCTAAATAGCAACATGATAAAACTGACCTCATTTGTCTTTCAAAGGTATATTCCCTTCTGTTTTTATTTCAGTAAATGACACATCCATTCATTTGTATAAGAAAAAAACCTGCTTATTTCCCCTAAAGCATCCATCTTTTAGATTCATCTTTCATGCATTCTATACACATTACCTCTTGAATATTTCTTAAATATGTTCATGTCTCTCTAGTTTGTCATTGCCATTAAAGCTGAAGCTACATTCTCTTTTTCTGGATTAATAACAATAGCATTTAAATCAATCTTCTCACTTTGACTCTGGTTCACTTTTTTATCAGTTCTCTGTGTAAGAACCAGGATAGTGTTACATGATAGTTGTTCATGCTATGTCAGAATTAAAACATTTTAGTTATTTTTGTTGCTTTTGGATTAAAAGCAGAACTCTCTGTTACGGTGTAATAGACCCTTCTTGACTTGTTTTCTACTTCTTGATAATGCACCTTTCACAATTTCCTTCCTTTTCATTACTCTCTAATTATCATCATTTTCTTTTACTACCTCAAATGCACCACAATTTCCCATCTGGGTCTTCTTCCCATAGCACTCTCTTTCCTAGCACCATGGCGTTGTCCAACATCTCTCAGAGCTGTTGACATGGCTTTCAGGATGATTTTTCCTGAACTCCCATACTGCATTAGAACCTCTTATGTTATTCTTTCAAAACACCTCAAAATTTCCTTCAAATACTAAATATGTAATTATATTTTATTCATGAAAGTTTTAACTTTTTTTACTAATACCTACTGCTTATATAAACAACAAAGTCCTAAGAGCTCGCTGCCTTATCCACAGAAACTAGCACCATAATTGGCCACAGAAGATAAATGTGCAGTATGTGAAAATAATCAGTAAGTCAAACATTCAAGATATTTCCTTTATCGAAACTAATGATACTTGCATTTCATATATGCACCAAATTTTAATATTAAAGTTTAACAATTCTACAACAGTTATATTTTACTGTCCAACTTAGCTATTATAAAATTACAAATATGAAAAATCTTTTTTATTGACAATGAAGGTCAGAGAGCCATATTAGGCTTTGTTTTTGTAACACATTTTCTCCAATTCAGCAATTGCTCTCTGTTCCTGCAGATAGAATGATAAAATCTGAAACTGCCAATGTGAACATGACTGTCTCAACTGACATCACTACCACAGAAAGATACATGTGGCTATGGTTTCCACAGTTCTAACAAACTGACGTGAGTTTTCTATGAAAGGCTTATTTCTTATAAAAATGAATGTCCTATGCAGTGAGACTTAATATAACCTTTAAATCACTGATATTTTTGGAGAAACCAAGAATTTTATAACATGGTAGCAATTAAAACACTTTGTTGTTGTTAGTAGAAGACATATGCACAAGAAAGTTTGAAAGAGAAAACTGTTTTCATTAAAATCTCCTCCTCCATCTCACCCACTCAGCCTATTACCACTTCAGGGACACATCCTGTGTACCCAGGCCAGTTTAAATTAAACACATCAATCATCTTAAAGCTCAAGAATTACCTAACGCTGTGATGAACGACTCTTGTGACTTCACAGCCTAGGGTTTGCTCTTTTGAGACTTGCTGCACAAATAGATTTATTTTCTATACTGAGCTGGTCAGTCTGATGCAAAGTCAGAAAAGGCAATAGCCAGTGTTCTGCTCAGAATATCGCACAGTGCCCCACCATAATCTAGGTTTATTTCTTTAAATTAAGACACTATCAATAAAAGGTCACTGTTCTGATTTAAATGTACTTTCCTGAGGTATAATAAGATAATTAGCTAGTCATAACAAATGAATAATTTTGAAAAACAAGGTATTTTTCAGAGAGCAAATCTCTGAAGAACTGAAGCCAAGGGCAAATTGTGTTCTGATGATTGGGTGAATCAGCAATCTGAGGCATGAGTCATGGGTGCATTATGACCTATTAACTAAAAGATAAGAGTAAATGGAGGTCACTAATTGAGTGCCTGAGAGTGGGTGTGTGCCAAAAATATAAGATGAAAATGAGCAGGATCTCAGGTAATTTTTTTTAAGGTTGTTATTGTTTTAAAACTCTGACTTGCTACAAAAATATTAAGCAACTCTGTGTGTGTGTGTGTATAAATACCCATATATATATTTATAACCAAATGTCAGGAAAGATATTTTTTAAAGTGAAAGGACTTGGGACTATAAAACCAGAATGTTGCCTTTTGAAATAAATTTATTATCAAAAAGAACTTAGAGGGATTTTTAGAATTAGAATAGATATGGTAATTATGTCTTTGGAGATCTGAGTGACTCTGTTTGCATATGTAGCTGAACATTGAAATGAGTGGCTTGGAATTCATAGCACAATGTCAGTGGATACATAAGTATCTGAATATGTCTTTTTTATTTATTTGTGTGTGGTGGAGGGAAATTGCTATATAATTTTCTTTATCACTGTCAGTCATGCTTTGTCTGGAATAAAAACCAAAAGTGTGTTAAAATGCCACCTAGGAAGATGGTAGTCTGCTTTAATGCAGCTAAAAAGAGAGAAAGCCATTGAAAGAAACTTGGAATATGCCTGTAGGTGTTGAATACAGCTATTTTTGTAAACATTTGGAATCTTTCCCGGTTTGGTTAATGAGGTAGCCATTTGCTTGACTGAATGGTCTTTGAAAAACCTTCTGTTTAGTAAAAGATATTTCTTGTTACTGCCAGGTAATTCTTATCACCAAGTGTGTTTGGAAACAACATGCCTATTCGAATGGCTGAAGGAGAGTTACTTTAATCATCTAAATTGACTTTCTTTTCTTTTTCACCAGTTCATATAAAAGATGGACACAGGAGAGGATCAAAGTTCAGTATTCACAAGTATCTATTTTTCATTCTGCTGTAAATATTTTTCCACTTGGCTTTTCAGCAATATGTGACTTTTATCACCCACTCTTAACTAAGCATGTCCACAGCCAAGTCTGAGAGCCTCCACCTGGCTTAGGTTAATACTTTTTTCACTCACAGACTTTTGCCTGATTACAGCAAATTCTCCAAACTGCTGTTAAATTATTGACTTGACCTCTGCTTTAACCTTGCTACCTTCCTTGTTAGTACTGTATTGTGGCTTTCCAAATGTTCTAATTTTGGACCAAGAATGTACTTTAAATCTGTTTATCCCAGTATCCATGTTTCTCCCAATATTCTTGTTTGCTTTCAATTATCTAAGTAAAATTTGTAGGTTTCCTCTTAGAACATTGTTTCTAAAGTTTGCCCTACTCTCTGCTTTCTATAATTTAAATAGTTCCTTTCTCACTTGCAAGAATGGTTTCTCCATTCAACTAAAAGTATAATGGCCATTTCCTGAAATATAACTTTCAGGATTTTTGTATTAATTATTATACTTACAAGCACAGAAATAAAATTCTATTTATAGATCTATTTATGTATCAGTTATAGAGTTCTATGTCTATGGACTTAGTCAAGCACTGTAACTTCATTTATCTATAGCCTAATTTAACCACTTTTTTGTCATGTCATCTATATTATCCCTCTCATTCAATTCTCTGGTCTTAAATCTGGCATCTAAAATGCCACCTTAAGAAGGGAGGGTACAGGGAAAAATATACTGATTATTTTAAGTGTATGTGTTAGATTGCAAGGAGAAAAAGTGAATTATATTAAGAAATGTAAAATGGTGTAGCCATTTTAGAAGCCAGTTTGGCAATCCCTCAAATTGTTAATTACACAGTTAATGCTTACCTAGAAATTCCATCCATAGGAATAATGCAAAGGAAATTAAAATTTATGTACCCACAATAACTTGTACAGTAAAGTTACTGATAATAGCCAAAAACGTAGAAATACCTTGTCCATCAAGTCATTAGAAATAAAATGTGGTATTCTTGCAAATATTATTCAGTTATGAAAGGATATATGCCGAACATGGGTCAACCTTAAAAACATTATGCTGTAGGGAAGCAGTCAGACACCTAAAGTCAGTCACAAGTTGTATGATCTCATTTATAATGGAATTTCTAAAGTAGGCAGATTCACAAACACAGAGAGTATATTAGTGGTTACCCAGGGATGGGGTGTAAGTGAATGAGGGAGTAAGTGGAGAGTGATTGTTAATAGGTCCAGGAAATGTTCTACAATAGGTTGTGGAACTCTGAGCACACAAAAACCATTAAAATTTATACTTCATTAAAGTATCTTTAGTTGCTTGTGTTTTTTTTATAATTAATTTTTCATACTATTTTATTGAGGTAGTATTGGTTTACAACACAGTATGTGTTTTAAGTTCATATGTGTGCAAGGTCATATATAATCAGATATAAAGTACAATACTAGCCCTACCAATAAAACACCAGTAACCCTCTATATGGGGGCGGGCCCTCTTTTCCTTTTTCTCTCCACCTCTCACTTTCCCTGCAGATTTTTAGAGTTTGGTTTGGGTATGTATTGCATACTTTACATAGATAATTTTATGTGATATAAAGAACAGAACATTTTTAAAATGAAAGTAGATATTGAAGATGTAGAGAAATAAAACATAATTCCTGAGAAAATAAGAGAGATGGAGTCAAAGCACATATAGGGATGCTATTTAACTTTTTGTAAATTGAACACTTCAAAGGCATTTAGTACATTTACAATATTGTGTATTTACTACATCTAGTTAAAAAATATTTTCATCATCCCAAAGATTGCTTTCTGATCCTATGGATTTACCTGTGTTGAATAGTCTATATTATGGATGTCAATTTACAAATACACTTCATGTATAGATACATATATATACCATATTTCCATAAATATAATCTTACAACATGTGACCATTAGTACATGAGTTTTGTTTATTCATTCACCCATTGAAGGGCTTCTGAATGTCTCTAACTTCTGGCAATTGCACTATAAACATTTGTATGTATGCATTTGTTTATTTATAATTTAATTATGTGTGTATGTGTATGTGTGTGTGTGTGTGTATATATATATATATATATATATATATATATATATATATATATCTCATTCTTCCTTTTGTACATTTTTGTACAATTCAGGCTTTCTCCTTTCAGGTGTATTCCCTGCAAAATTCCCATCACCAATTCACCCATGTACCATCACCATAGTCCCTTCTGTATTCAATTATTTTAGTATCTATTTTCAATTGTTTAGGGTGTCTATCTGGAGGTTGTATGTATGTTCAATGTTAGTTTGGTTTTTTTGAGGAACAGCCAAACTCTCCCCACAGTGCCTGAAACATTTTATATTCCTAACAACAATATATAAAAGTTTAATTGTTTTCACCTCTTTTCTAATGTATATATTTTTAATTTTTAACTTATATCATCCTACTTTGTACAAGGTAGTATTGACTGTGGTTTTAATTTTCATTTCTTTTCATACTGATGATTTTCATTTCCCTATGTATTAATGATTTCAGTCACCTTTTTATATGTCTTATTAGACATTTGAATATATTTGGATAAATGTTTATTCAATTATTTAGCTATATTTTAATTGGCTTGTTTGCCTTTTGTTCAGTTTTAAGTCTTTATATGTTCTGGATATAGTATATAAGATCTGATATAAGATATGTTAATATTTTCCATGCTACTTGCCTTTTGATAGAGAAGAGACAATTTACTTTAACAAGAATGAAGATGAAGAAATTGGTTTAGGAGAAAATTTAATTGAAAAATACATTTTTCTTTAAATTGTATTTCAGATGTAGATCATAGACTGAATAGATATGATCATATACCCATATTTAGCATTGCATGTATCATGTGGAATTAGTGAAATTTATTTCATAAATATGAGAAAACACCAAGTACCCCTTCTTAAGATAGAAATTGTAGTTTATTGGTCCTTGATTCAAATCAATGGAGATATTTATAAAACCATGTTCCAATGTACATGGCCGTTTTCATTATAGGTTACCAAGTGCTTAACAACTGCCATTAGAGCATTGCTGTGACAAATTGACTCTTTTTTCAAAGTAAATCATCAATTCTCCATCACCCCTTGATCTCCTTTACTTTTCTGAATATATATTCCTAATCTAATTGTAGTATGACTTCTGAGGTATACTAGGGAGGAAAGATGAAAACAATAAGAATGTTGGCATTGTACAAAGTGTGACTTTTTCTATTTTTAAAAAGTCAGAGATCCATAATTTATGACTGCATGTCTCTGTTTCTCCTTGAGGAATTTGTGAGAGAAAGGCTTTTCTTTTTTTGTTTTAGTACAAGAATTTTAGATCAGTGAAGGTTAAAAGTTCAATAGGATAAGGAGTTCAGTGAATCCCTGAAGCACTTCGCTGACATTCCAAGACAGAGCCGGTAAAGGTCTCCCTTTCTTGATGTCACTTTCAAAAGAATGTATTATCAAAATGTCACCAGTTTGGAATATGCATCTCTACTCTGTGTCTATGTTTGGGTCTCATAGGACTATGTGGAGAGTCATAACTGGATTTCCATATTTCCTGTAGCTGTTTACTTGGAGCAGGTCAGCCAGATGCATTACACTGTCAGCAACTGACTTTTAAATCAGGCACTTGTTTTCAAATTCCCATCAGTGGTATTTGCCTTAACCATCCTCCTGCCCTCAAATAGACACTAAATTCACACACACAATATATTTAAGTTGATTTTTCCAGTTAAACTTAACACAGTGTGTAGTTTAGAAATGTGCGTTTGTTTATTCAGTATTTCCCTTTTTGCAAATAAATATTACTGTGATTTTCTATCTTATTAAGAAGCTTATCAAAAAAATTAATATCTTTTAACCAGTGCCCTCATTCACATGAAGAAAGTGTGAAGAATGTGTTTGTTCTTTAGCTGATTCTTGAATACTGAGGAGAGGAAACTCACCATGTCTTAAGAGAAATAAATTGAGTTAAATTAGTTAACCCAAAGTATTTTTATGATAACAAATACAAATACTCATAATGCAATTATGCAAGAAACTTAATATACAACAGGCACTATCCACACATAGTGTTTACATGTTTACATAAGCATGTATGCTTAAATTTTCTAACTATTTTATGAAGCAAGGAGTACTGTATTTCCCCATTATGTTGTAGATAAAGTTGCTAAACACCAAATAATACGCTTAAGAAAATGGTCGAATGTTTCAACAAGGTTTTGAAAGTAAGTGAGTTGATATTTTTTGTTGAGTATAAATACCAGAACACCTAATTATGAGTGGATGCTTTTTCATCACAGTATTTGAAAATAAGAAACTAACACAAGATTTTCCATAAGATCAATGATTACATTTATGAGTGAAGTTTCTTCACTCTTATTTTTCTTTTCTTTTTTTTTAATGATTTATTTATTTATGCATACAGAACTGCGGTACAGGTCAGAGGTACAAGTGCTGTGAGAGAATCCACCAGAGACAGATTGGGAAGCAGAACAACCTTTCTATGGAAATTGTATTATGTCTCATTAGTCAGAATTACATCATTTGTCTGACTTAAAACCAAGAAAAATGAGAGAACCATGCTTATTTAGACTAGTTATATTACTTCTTTAGAGCACTAACCTTCCTTGAGGTTATATGGGAAGTGGTAGTTGTTGGGAAGGTGAGGAACATGTTATCCATTGGTAGGGAGAGAGACCGTAGCTTGCAGGTTGTCTCAGTTTTAGGTAAAGGTGAGAAGAGCACATACAAAGGGCACTGAAGAATCCAGAAACTACAGATAGCATATGACTTTCCTAGCAGAGAAAGTTTGAGCCCTTTTCACTAGCAAGGCTACTGTGGAAGATCAAAGCATCAGTCGTTAACATCAATCTTAAATTTTAAAATTATTCTTGGGTTAATAGAAAGCTAGGAAATGATTTTGAGTAGACATATCAAATGATAATATCTGAATTTAGCAAATCACTGAGAGCTGAATTATGAACAATGGATTTTCGTTAGGTGAGACTAGAGTAGTATATTCAATTAAGAAGCTACTTAACATCATTCTGTTCAGGAAGGATGAAGTCTAGAAAAATCTCTAACTGGGTATATGATCATGGAGGGATAGATTCTTGAGATGGATAGAACAAAACTGAAGTCTTTGAAAATCGATTAGATGTGGCATAAGCATGTGAAAGAATTGTTAAGAATGACTCCTAGGTTTTAAATAAAAAAGTGTAATAATGTTAGAATAATAAATAAAAAGTTGAATAACAAGAGGATGTTGATTCTTACTGGGATAGGCTGAATCTGAGGGCTTCCCATATAGGTTATGAGAAAAAAGGGAGATATATGAAGAGAAAGGTTTTGTGAACTGGATATTATGGTGAGTTAAAATTTTAAATATTTTAACCTGTGCTTCACTTCATAAACACTGTCCTAGTTATTTTTGTTTCTTTCAGCAAGAAACAGACTTAGCAACTTGGCAGATCCTGCAGTGTAACTAAGGGCCTCATGGCATTATCCCAGAATTATATACATGACTGACCCTTGTTCTAGTTCCAGACGTCTCAGTTTGGAAAACCCGGAACAGGATGTATTATTGTGGGAAGACTCTGAGTGAGTGTGAGGACTGAATCTACCTTTTGTATGTTTATGTGACCTATAATCAGAGGGTGTGTGTAGTATATTGAATAATTTCTTTTTTTTTTAAAGATTCATTTATTTATGCTTACAGAACTGGGGTACAGGCCAGAGGTGTGGTGGGTGAGAAGATTCTCCAGAGATAGAGTGGGGAGCAGAACAGGCAGATCTACTGAAATATACTGCTGAGGGGAGCAGTGGGCGGGTCAGGAGAGGTCTGCCGCACCATGTGGGTCAGCATCCTGGCGGGGGATCAAACTGCAGTGGCTTTGGAAAGCTTCATATTGCAGTGCTTTAACCCATTGTGCCACCAGGGAGAGCCCTGTATACTGAATAATTTCAAGATTGATGAGATAACATGACTTCTAATGAGAGGGTTCACTGTATACATCTGCACCATATTATGTGCAGAACTTTTCCTTTCGCAAATGCAGCTACAATGGTGTGAACATAGAAGAGCCAGGTAGGGAGAGAGACCGTAGCTTGCAGGTTGTCCCAGTTTTAGGTAAAGGTATTGATTCCTCTGTTGTACAGTGACTGTTTGTTTTTCTTTGTTCCTTTTTATAAATAAACCTTACTTGATCTCCAAGTTGGCAATCTATGTTTCAATTTACTATGGCATTACTACAGATTAATTATTAAGATGAATAAGAAACCTTAGAAACTCTGCAGAAAAAAATCTCAGTATTAAACAAGTTACATATATATCATCAACAAGTATGATTATGTTAAAATATAATTACCCTGGTTGGTGAACATGTTACTCTATTCTTCATATAATATTTATGAACAATATAGTCTTATTTTTTGCCACAAAATGTTGGGTAGCATGATTTGGAGAGTTGGTATCTGAACATAGTAATGGGGGCAATGGAATGTGAGCAGATTAAGTAACTGGGGTTTTTCTTCTTGTGAAACTTCAGTACCTAGGGATTTTAGGGTAATGTTATACTTCTCCTTCTATATCCTTTGCATTCCAAAAGTCCTTTTGCATTTCTTTTTCTTTTCAGAAAGTTGTTCTAAGGAGAATCATATTGGTGACTTGCCTGCCTGTCTTCCTATTTACCTTCCTGTCTTTTTGCTTTCTATTCTTCTCCCCCACATGGAAAAACACATATATTGTTTTGGTTCTTACAATAGATCGCCTTTCTTTTAGGGCTTCTCAGTTCAAAGTCAAGGAAAAAACCCTAATCCTGTTCCCATTCATTCTACTAGAGCAGGTTCATATTATAAGGTAGAATTAGTTTATCTTAGATAAGTGAGTACCATAGGAGAAGTTTTCATGTATTACTGTCCATTCAGCTCTTTCTTCTGTATGCTTATAGCTGCACACACTCCACTGGCCAGAAGACAAGGCCTTGAAGAGAACTGCAGGTTTGGACTAAATTTTCATGAAGAAAAAGAAAAAAGGATTTGTTTCTCTCCTCAGGAAATGTTTCTGTTACCTGAAAAGACTAGTAACTGGAAGCAGCTATATTTGAGGAGTTGCAAAGCATGCCAGCACTTTCAAATTGATGACCAAATCATGCTTATATAGTCTGTGGCATGAGAGATGAAGGAAAACTCTCAGGACAAAATAATTTCATCACAAATTATTAGTGAGTTACATACTAAGAACAAAGGGTGGTGTACAGGAAAAAATCGAACTCTATTCAATTTTATTGTTTATTGTCACATCATTTTAGACCTATTTTTGTTAGCAAGAGACCTGGGTTCTTGCTTTTCTGGTTTGACTTGACCTAGTATTTGGAAAGGAGAGATGTAGGGGAGACATTTAGTAACTTGGAGAAGATACTTGGAAGAGAGGAGAGACACCAGGAAGGCTGCTACCCCGGCAGCCTATATTTTGCAGTATACCCTCTATCCCAGCTCTCCAGGACTCACCTTTCTGGTGGTTCCCCAAGAGGAGGTATCTTAGATTTGTGGGTCACAGAGGCTTCACTGTGGCCTGTGCTATATGGAATTTTCCCATGAGATGATGGGTAATTTTAGGAGTTTTATTGGGAAAGTATATTGGTAGAACATCCTTTCTTCTTACCTCTTTTTTTACATTTATTTATTTACTCATACAGAACTGGGGTACAAGCCAAGGATGCAGTGGGTGAGAGGATTCACCAGAGACAGAGTGGGGAGCAGAACAGGCAGATCGACGAAGTACACTGCTGAGGGGAGCAGCGGGCGGGTCAGGAGAGGTCTGCCTCGCCATGTGGTCACCTCCGGGGCAGGCAGGGATCGAACTCATGCGGAAGTGGCTTAAGCTTCTTAGTGCAGTGCTTTAACCCGCTGCGCCACCTCTTTTTATGCACACCAATTCTGTTAAAAGATCTCACACTAAGAGCATCCTCCCTTTGCCTTTATGCAGCTAATTGCAGCAACCCTTTCACAGATCATGCACCCTTCACAGCTGGCATCCCTGGGAGATTCTTGGTCCCACAATAACATTTTGATAGATGAATGAAAGCAGAACCAGTTAAAAAGGGCCCTTCTTTAAAATATTCATGTATGCAAGAAAATACTGCTTTGTAAAATTTGGGCAAGGTTAATCTTCTCAAAAAAAAAAAAGTGGAAAAAGGATGTAGAAGAATAGTGAACAGAGAAGAATGTAATGGAAAGGGAAATGGATGTTAGGGAGATGTGGTCAGTGGTGAGGGCTGATCAGACCACAATAGAGAAACTTGGTCTATTTCAGTTTTTCTAAGATATATATAAACACTCATATGCTTATGTGTGTGTATACTACACACACACATATCCATAATATACTAGGAGATTTAATCTGCAGAAGCAATAATTTCAATTCAGCATAGTCATCTAATTCTTTTAAGAAATTATACTTGATGGATATAATTTAGTAATAAATGAAGGAACTGACAAGATGTGTGTGTGTGTGTGTGTGTGTGTTGTGTGGCTAGTATGTGCCAGAAAGTAGTCAAGTCAATGCTTCTCAAACTGTAAAGAGCACTTGGGATTTCTTTTTTTCAAAATTCAGATTCTGGTTCAATAGGTCTAAGTTGAAAAGTTCAATTACGCAAATTTAACAGATTCCAAAGTGATACCTATACTGTTTGTGCATCACACATTGAGTAGTAAGGCTTCAAACTTTTCATATATACCATATTAAATTTAGAATGCTTTTAATTACAATAATTAGAATAATCTGATTTGTGGAATTTTCATGGGTAGATTAATTTAAATATGAAACCTATATCATATGTATTAAAAGTACAAATATAGGCTATGAGGGCAAATTTCAGCTATAGATATTGAATTTAAAATTCTAGAAGGCTGTAATCTATTTTTTGATGTAAGGATTAAGTCTCCTTTATCCATTCATCTGCATCATGCCCTCGGGCTGCTTCTGTAACTTGGCTGTTGTAAATTGCGCTACAATAAAAGTAGGAGTACATTTATCCTTTCAATTTTGTGTTTTTGTATTTTCACATAGACACCCAAGAGTATAGTTGTTGGATCATATGCTAGAGCTATCTGTATTCAATATTTTGAAGAGTATATTGTTTCTAGACAGGCTAGACTAGCCTACATTCCCATCAAGAGTGGATGGGGGTTGAGATTGTGGTACATACACACAAAAGAAAACTACTAAGTTATAAAAAATGATGAAATCTTTGTGTTTGCAATGGCATGAATGGAACTGGAGAGGATTGTGCTAAGTGAAACAAATCAGAAAGAAAAAGACAAATGATTTCATTGACGCAGAATATAAATAAATGAAGCAAAGGAACAGACAAAAAACCCAAACAAACCTTAGAAATCGGACTGTGGATTGAAGCTGGTGGGTAAGGAGGGTAGGGTAATGTAGAACAAACTATGAAGGGTTCAGTGGTTTGAAACAAACCACTTGGTGGTGGTTTGCAATGGTGACACATCTGAGTAGAAGTAAACCTGTACTTCTAATCATACATATGGCTGTGAACCACTGTTACTTCAATTAAAAAAAAAAAAAGTTAAAAAAAACCCAGACTGTCTCCTTTTTTAATATTCTCCTTATAATGACAGAAAATGTTGCTTTTTAACAAAAGAAATTACAAGGTGATTCTCAATTAGAGCTTAGATTTTTGTATTCTTTGGTTAAAATTCAGTGTCTGTTTCCTTTAAAAATGTGTTAAATTATTTTTGGAATCTAATTAAGAACATATGGTTTGGGTTTATTAATTTCCACTTAGCACACAGGATATTCAGCTTGAAAAAAAAATCCTGTTCTGCATGCTACTTTTTATTATAAGATTTGCTTTGAAGATGTGAATGCTGTTTCTTGTCCCATCTTGTTTGAGACGGTATAGATAATTCTGAATTCTGTTTAATCTAAGTTTTTTATCTTTTGTCCTTGGGTAAGGTAGACAAATTGAGTTTCACTTCTGCTTTATTTTGTCAGAGTCTGAATTGGGAGTTTAAAGTCACTGTCTGACAAGAAAAAGTCAACATCTGTTGAGTTGATTTATTATTTATGTATTAGATTTTATGGCACTTTTCCTCTGAAGAGCTGAAAGTGTTCTACACATAATTCTTACACATTTCAAATACCTTTCACAAGAAACACCTATAAACATTCTGACATGAAAAGAGACAGAGAAAGCACTGGATGAGGAAAACAAGAAAGAAAAGGATCCCAGGCAAATAAAATCAGAGACAGCCTCCGGTGGGAGGGATGCTACTAACATAAATAGTCACGTGGCTAGGACGATGGGTATGCCTCTGTCTCTGCCAAAGTTTTCCCTCACACATTTGCCTTCTGTATGTCCACTTCATTCCCAGATGCTTCTGTTCTCTGTGGCTATCTCACTACACTGTCAGTTTCCAACATTCTGTTGATTAAGGCAATCCAGAAAGTTAATGTATCATGAAACCTCAGGGCCCACCAAATGGTTGTTTTTCTCTTCTGCAGATGTTGGGATTTGTTAGATGGTGAATTTGTAGACAGGTAGATAGGGAAGCAAAGGTTCTTCAAACTTGTTGTACATTTTATCAGCAGACTTACAAATGAGCATTTGAAATTAATCATTATTTTAAATAAAATAAAATGATTTTAAATGAATAAATTTATTAAGAGCTTATGTAAACAAGAGATATGAAAGCATTTTTTATATTTTATATTTCATTTATAGTTACTATTGCTCAAAAATTGGAAATGAAAAATATGTTCAAGGCCCTTCCTGATGGTGCAGTGGGTTAAAGCACCACACCATGAAGCTTTCTATAGCAACTAGAGCATGAGTTCAATTCCCCGCCAAGGAGTTGACCCATATGCCTAAATACTTTTGTTTTCAATAATTTTATTATCTAAAAGAGACTATTAAAAAGTTATTGATGACCTGCTTTATATGTGCAGTGTTAAGTCCCTCTGAGCATGTACTTTATGATGTGTTTTATCCCCCATACGGATAAGTCTGTGTTGGGCCATTGCTGTATCTCCCGCAGCAACTATCAATAAGTAAGTATTCTTTGAAAGAACAACACCAAGATGTTACTGAAGAGATACAGTTTTCTGAAATTGCTTTTTATTGGGAAGTTTGGTTTGAAACTTTAGTCAAAGGATTTTAACTTTTTAAAATCTTTCATGAATTTATAGTCTAATATTGTATATGTTCTAAAAAGAATACAATATTTTCTAGGATATAAAGCAGAACCTTGTCAAGACAGTAGGTATATAATTTTTAATTCCACTGTTAGAAAAGACAGCAAGTGAGTCCTGGGTCCCAGAACCAGAATGTTGGTAAAGAAAGGAGGGCAACACTATGAGAATACCGTGGCTTTATTGACAGCTCATGAGGTGACGGCTGTCTTGGCCTCCATTTCTTTCTCTCTCTCTCCATTTATTTTTAAAGATTTGTGCACACAGAACTGCGGTATAGACCAGAGGTGCATGAGGGTGAGAGGATTCACCAGAGACAGAGTGGGGAGCAGAATAGGCAGATTGAGGAAGTATACTGCTGAGGGGAGCAGCTGGCAGATCAGGAGAGGTCTGCCACGCCATGTGGATCATGTCCGGGGCCATATCAAACTCATGCTGAAATGGCTTTAGCTTCTTAGTGCTGCGCTTTAACTCACTGAGCCACCAGGGAGGGCCCTGGCCTCCTTTCTTCTATATCATTCATAATTAGATTTCTTAATTGTATGTTGAACTTCATCTTCTTGACTAATGTTAACTCTCTGCAGTCATTATTTTTATAGAAAATATAACCATAAAACACAGCGAATGCAGCAAATGTAGAATTGTGCTATCTTTCTTAAATAAAAGTTACTGAAGTGACAATAGTTATTACTCTCCAAAATGTATCTGATAAATGATGGGTATCTAGAAACCAACTAACACCTATCAACAATTTAAAATGAAATTCATTGCTAGAGTCAAATAATAGAAGAGAACTTTATAAACAGGAAAAACAAATGTTCTTTTCCTGTAGAGTGGAAGTGAAATAAGGATTACACTTTGGTACTTTATTAATGTAAAGTGGATACCTCTTCTCTGAACTTCTGAAATCATGATAATAGTGAGAAGCAGAGACAGAAGACCTTTGTGCTTGGTTTTCTGTCCTTACCTGTGATGTAAGTTGTGTTTTCACAAAATCATCATTTGGATTATCTTCCCCCAAAGTAGTAAAACTCTGTTGTATTGTTTGCACTGAGGTGTATATCAGAGCTGTGAATGATATGGAGATACACATGTTTCTGAAATGAGCATATGTCTTTTTTCATAGTCTCTTAAAACTAAGCATGTGGAAAAAGGCAGTTGGTATAATACTTATTATCTTTCATTCCTGATGAAACATTTGTGTTCCAACACTTTCTTTTTTTTTT